>NW_027210388.1:0-76515 GCF_027789765.1 Dendropsophus ebraccatus | reverse complement strand
AAGTTGCCGACTGTACGGGCTTAAGCCGGTAAGCCCCGCCCCATCGCGGTAAGCCCCCCCCGGCACCGACGCTACGGACCCAGCGCTGCAAGGCTACTGTGCTAACCACTGATCCCCGTGCTGCCTCTACCTCCAAAGCATTTAAATGAGGCATTTTGAAAAAACGGTGGCGGTGCTAATTTCATGAAAAGTATCAGCCGCTTCGCGCCAAAGGAAAATGATGGGTTGCTTCTGCTTGAAAAGTGACAGTAAGCATTGCATGTTGCCATAGTTGCACACCGTACTTGATGACGCGGTAAGCCCGCCCCATGCATTAAGCCCCGCGCCTAGATTACCGGCACCGTGACGCTACGCAATGCACTGTATGTATAGCCGACTGTACAGGGCTTAAGCCGGTAAGCCCCCGCCCCATCGCGGTAAGCCCCCGCACCCCGGCGCCGACGCTATGCAATGCACTGCATGTTTCCATCTGTACCGGGCTTAAGCCGGTAAGCCCCGCCCCATCGCGGTAAGCCCCGCCCCCGGCACCGACGCTACGCAACGCACTGCAAGTTGCCGACTGTACCGGGCTTAAGCGGTTAAGCCCCGCCCCCATCGCGGTAAGCCCCGCCCCCCGGCACCGACGCTACGCAATGCACTGCAAGGTTGCCGACGTACCGGGCTTAAGCCGGTAAGCCCCGCCCCATCGCGGTAATCCCCGCCCCCCGGCAACGACGCTACGCAACGCACTGCAAGTTGCCGACTGTAACCGGGCTTAAGGCGGTAAGCCCCGCCCCCAATCTCGGTTAGCCCCGCCCCCGGCACGACGCTACGCAATGCACTTGCAAGTTGCCGACTGTACCGGGCTTAAGCCGGTAAGCCACGCCCCCATCGCGCGGGCCATGTTCAATAAAACAAATGGCGGTGCTATGCCATGAGAAGTAACAGCGGCCCCCAGCGCAAAAGTAACGAAGTGTGCGTCTGCTGAAGAGGTGGCAGTAAGCTTTGCGTGTTGTCAACTGTACCAGGCTAAAGCCGGTAAGCCCCGCCCCCACCCAATGGACGTGGCCAATCACACCAGGCTTAAGCCAGCGAGCCACCCCCCTGCGCCGACCCAATGCTATGTAATTCACTGCAATGCAATTGGGTTTTTTTGCCCTTAGTGGGAGTTGAACCCAGGACCCCAGCGCTGCAAGGCTACTGTGCTAACCACTGAGCCACGTGCTGCCTCTACTCCAAAGCAATTTAAATGAGGGCATGTTTAAAAAACAAGTGGCGGTGCTATGTCATGAAAAGTAGCAGCCGCTTCAGCGCCAAAGGAAATGATGGGTTGCGTCTGCTGAAAGGTGACAGTAAGCATGCAGTTGCCATAGTTCACACTGTACCTGGCATGACGCGGTAAGCCCCGCCCCCATGGCGGTAAGCCCCGCCCCGCACCGACGCACGCAACCACTGTATGTTGCCGACTGTACAGGGCTTAGCCGGTATAGCCCCGCCCCATCGCGGTTAGCCCGCCCCCCGGCACCGACGCTACGCAATGCACTGCAAGTTGCCGACTGTACCGGGCTTAAGCCGGTAAGCCACGCCCCCATCTCGCGGGCATGTTCAATAAAACAAATGGCGGTGCTATGCCATGAGAAGTAACATCGGCCCCAGCGCAAAAGGTAACGAAGTGTTGCGTCTGCTGAAGAGGGGGCAGTAAGCATTGCGTGTTGTCAACTGTACCAGGCTAAAGTCGGTAAGCCCCCGCCCCCACCAAATGTACGTGGCCAATCATACCAGGCTTAAGCCAGCGAGCCACGCCCCCTGCGCCGACCCAATGCTATGTAATTCACTGCAATGCAATTGGTTTTTTGCCCTTAGTGGGAGTTGAACCCAGGACCCCAGCGCTGCAAGGCTACTGTGCTAACCACTGAGCCACCGTGCTGCCTCTACTCCAAAGCAATTTAAATTGAGGGCATGTTTGAAAAAACAAGTGGCGGTGCTATGGTCATGAAAAGTAGCAGGCCGCTTCAGCGCCAAAGGAAATGATGGGTTGCGTCTGCTGAAAAGGTGACAGTAAGCATTGCATGTTGCCATAGTTGCACACCGTACCTGGCAGGACGCGGTAAGCCCCGCCCCCAGGCGGTAAAGCCCCGCCCCCGGCACCGACGCTACGCAATGCACTGTATGTGTGCCGACTGTACAGGGCTTAAGCCGGTAAGCCACCGCCCCATCGCGGTAAGCCCCGCCCCCGGCGCCACGCCTATGCAATGCACTGCATGTTTCCATCTGTACCGGGCTTAAGCCGGTAAGCCCCGCCCCATCGCGGTAAGCCCGCCCCCCGGCACCGACGCTACGCAACGCACTGCAAGTTGCTCCGACTGTACCGGGCTTAAGCCGGTTAAGCCCCGCCCCATCGCGGTAAGCCCCGCCCCCCGGCGCCGACGCTATTGCAATGCAACTGCATGTTTCCATCTGTACCGGGCTTAAGCCGGTAAGCCCCGCCCCATCGCGGTAAGCCCCGCCCCCGGCACCGACGCTACGCAACGCACTGCAAATTGCCGACTGTACCGGGCTTAAGCCGGTAAGCCCCCGCCCCCATCGCGGTAAGCCCCGCCCCCGGCACCGGACGCTACGCAATGCACCTGCAAGTTGCCGACTGTACCGGGCTTAAGCCGGTAAGCCACGCCCCCATCGCGCGGGCATGTTCAATAAAACAAATGGCGGTTGCTATGCCATGAGAAGTAACAGCGGCCCCAGCGCAAAAGGTAACGAAGTGTTGCGTCTGCTGAAGAGGTGGCAGTAAGCATTGCGTGTTGTCAACTGTACCAGGCTAAAGCCGGTAAAGCCCCGCCCCCACCCAATGGACGTGGCCAATCATACCAGGCTTAAGCCAGCGAGCCACGCCCCCTGCGCCGACCCAATGCTATGTAATTCACTGCAATGCAATTGGTTTTTTGCCCTTAGTGGGAGTTGAACCCAGGACCCCAGCGCTGCAAGGCTACTGGTGCTAACCACTGAGCCACCGTGCTGCCTCTACTCCAAAGCAATTTAAATGAGGGCATGTTTGAAAAAACAAGTGGCGGTGCTATGTCCATGAAAAGTAGCAGCCGCTTCAGCGCCAAAGGAAATGATGGGTTGCGTCTGCTGAAAAGGTGACAGTAAGCATTGCATGTTGCCATAGTTGCACACTGTACCTGGCATGACCGCGGTAAGCCCGCCCCCATGGCGGTAAGCCCGCCCCCGGCACCGACGCTACGCAATGCACTGTATGTTGCCGACTGTACAGGGCTTAAGCCGGTAAGCCCCGCCCCATCGCGGTAAGCCCGCCCCCGGCGCCGACGCTATGCAATGCACTGCATGTTTCCATCTGTACCGGGCTTAAGCCGGTAAGCCCCGCCCCATCGCGGTAAGCCCGCCCCCCGGCACCGACGCTACGCACGCACTGCAAGTTGCCGACTGTACCGGGCTTAAGCCGGTAAGCCCCGCCCCATCGCGGTAAGCCCCGCCCCCGGCACCGACGCTACGCAATGCACTGCATGTTGCCACTGTACCGGGCTTAAGCCGGTAAGCCCCGCCCCATCGCGGTAAGCCCCCCCCCCGGTACCGACGCTACGCACGCACTGCAAGTTGCCGACTGTACCGGGCTTACGCGGGAACGCCCGCCCCCATCGCGGTAAGCCCCGCCCCCGGCACCGACGCTACGCAATGCACTGCAAGTTGCCGACTGTACCGGGCTTAAGCCGGTAAGCCACGCCCCATCGCGCGGGCATGTTCAATACAACAAATGGCGGTGCTATGCCATGAGAAGTAACAGCGGCCCCAGCGCAAAAGGTACGAAGTGTTGCGTCTGCTGAAGAGGTTGGCAGTAAGCTTTGCGTGTTGTCAACTGTACCAGGCTAAAGCCGGTAAGCCCCGCCCCCACCCAATGGACGTGGCCAATCATACCAGGCTTAAGCCAGCGTGCCACGCCCCCTGCGCCGACCCAATGCTATGTAATTCACTGCAATGCAATTGGTTTTTTGCCCTTAGTGGGAGTTGAACCCAGGACCCCAGCGCTGCAAGGCTACTGTGCTAACCACTGAGCCACCGTGCTGCCTCTACTCCAAAGCAATTTAAATGAGGGCATGTTTAAAAAACAAGTGGCGGTGCTATGTCATGAAAAGTAGCAGCCGCTTCAGCGCCAAAAGGAAATGATGGGTGCGTCTGCTGAAAAGGTGACAGTAAGCATTGCATGTTGCCATAGTTGCACACTGTACCTGGCATGACGCGGTAAAGCCCCGCCCCCCATGGCGGTAAGCCCCGCCCCCGGCACCGACGCCACGCAATGCACTGTATGTTGCCGACTGTACAGGGCTTAAGCCGGTAAAGCCCCCGCCCATCGCGGTAAGCCCCGCCCCCCGGCACCGACGCTACGCAACGCACTGCAAGTTGCCGACTGTACCGGGCTTAAGCCGGTAAGCCACGCCCCCATCTCGCGGGCATGTTCAATAAAACAAATGGCGGTGCTATGCCATGAGAAGTAACATGCGGCCCCAGCGCAAAAGGTAACGAAGTGTTGCGTCTGCTGAAGAGGGGGCAGTAAGCATTGCGTGTTGTCAACTGTACCAGGCTAAAGTCGGTAAGCCCCGCCCCCACCAAATGTACGTGGCCAATCATACCAGGCTTAAGCCAGCGAGCCACGCCCCCTGCGCCGACCCAATGCTATGTAATTCACTGCAATGCAATTGGTTTTTTGCCCTTAGTGGGAGTTGAACCCAGGACCCCAGCGCTGCAAGGCTACTGTGCTACCCACTGAGCCACCGTGCTGCCTCCTACTCCAAAGCAATTTAAATGAGGGCATGTTGAAAAACAAGTGGCGGTGCTATGTCATGAAAAGTAGCAGCCGCTTCAGCGCCAAAGGAAATGATGGGTTGCGTCTGCTGAAAAGGTGACAGTAAGCATTGCATGTTGCCATAGTTGCACACCGTACCTGGCATGACGCGGTAAGCCCCGCCCCCATGGCGGTAAGCCCCGCCCCCGGCACCGACGCTACGCAATGCACTGTATGTTGCCGACTGTACAGGGCTTAAGCCGGTAAGCCCCGCCCCATCGCGGTAAGCCCCGCCCCCGGCGCCAACGCTATGCAATGCACTGCATGTTTCCATCTGTACCGGGCTTAAGCCGGTAAGGCCCCGCCCCATCGCGGTAAGCCCCGCCCCCCGGGCACCGACGCTACGCAACGCACTGCAAGTTGCCGACTGTACCGGTCTTAAGCCGGTAAGCCCCGCCCCATCGCGGTAAGGCCCCGCCCCCGGCGCCGACGCTATGCAATGCACTGCATGTTTCCATCTGTACCGGGCTTAAGCCGGTAAGCCCCGCCCCATCGCGGTAAGCCCCGCCCCCCGGTACCGACGCTACGCAACGCACTGCAAGTTGCCGACTGTACCGGGCTTAAGCCGGTAAGCCCCGCCCCCATCGCGGTAAGCCCCGCCCCCGGCACCGACGCTACGCAATGCACTGCAAGTTGCCGACTGTACCGGGCTTAAGCCGGTAAGCCCCCGCCCCATCGCGGTAAGCCCCGCCCCCCGGCACCGACGCTACGCAACGCACTGCAAGTTGCCGACTGTACCGGGCTTAAGCCGGTAAGCCCCGCCCCCATCGCGGTAAGCCCCGCCCCCGGCACCGACGCTACGCAATGCACTGCAAGTTGCCGACTGTACCGGGCTTAAGCCGGTAAGCCACGCCCCCATCGCGCGGGCATGTTCAATAAAACAAATGGCGGTGCTATGCCATGAGAAGTAACAGCGGCCCCAGCGCAAAAGGTAACGAAGTGTTGCGTCTGCTGAAGAGGTGGCAGTAAGCATTGCGTGTTGTCAACTGTACCAGGCTAAAGCCGGTAAGCCCCGCCCCCACCCAATGGACGTGGCCAATCATACCAGGCTTAAGCCGGCGAGCCACGCCCCCTGCCCCGACCCAATGCTATGTAATTCACTGCAATGCAATTGGTTTTTTGCCCTTAGTGGGAGTTGAACCCAGGACCCCAGCGCTGCAAGGCTACTGTGCTAACCACTGAGCCACCGTGCTGCTCTACTCCAAAGCAATTTAAATGAGGGCATGTTTGAAAACAAGTGGCGGTGCTATGTCATGAAAAGTAGCAGCCGCTTCAGCGCCAAAGGAAATGATGGGTTGCGTCTGCTGAAAAGGTGACAGTAAGCATTGCATGTTGCCATAGTTGCACACTGTACCTGGCATGACGCGGTAAGCCCCGCCCCCATGGCGGTAAGCCCCGCCCCCGGCACCGACGCTACGCAATGCACTGTATGTTGCCGACTGTACAGGGCTTAAGCCGGTAAGCCCCGCCCCATCGCGGTAAGCCCCGCCCCGGCGCCAACGCTATGCAATGCACTGCATGTTTCCATCTGTACCGGGCTTAAGCCGGTAAGCCCCGCCCCATCGCGGTAAGCCCCGCCCCCCGGCACCGACGCTACGCAACGCACTGCAAGTTGCCGACTGTACCGGGCTTAAGCCGGTAAGCCCCGCCCCCATCGCGGTAAGCCCCGCCCCCGGCACCGACGCTACGCAATGCACTGCAAGTTTCCGACTGTACCGGGCTTAAGCCGGTAAGCCCCGCCCCATCGCGGTAAGCCCCGCCCCCCGGCACCGACGCTACGCAACGCACTGCAAGTTGCCGACTGTACCGGGCTTAAGCCGGTAAGCCCCGCCCCCATCGCGGTAAGCCCCGCCCCCGGCACCGACGCTACGCAATGCACTGCAAGTTGCCGACTGTACCGGGCTTTAAGCCGGTAAGCCCCGCCCCATCGCGGTAAGCCCCGCCCCCCGGCACCGACGCTACGCAACGCACTGCAAGTTGCCGACTGTACCGGGCTTAAGCCGGTAAGCCCCGCCCCCATCGCGGTAAGCCCCGCCCCCGGCACCGACGCTACGCAATGCACTGCAAGTTGCCGACTGTACCGGGCTTAAGCCGGTAAGCCACGCCCCCATCGCGCGGGCATGTTCAATAAAACAAATGGCGGTGCTATGCCATGAGAAGTAACAGCGGCCCCAGCGCAAAAGGTAACGAAGTGTTGCGTCTGCTGAAGAGGTGGCAGTAAGCATTGCGTGTTGTCAACTGTACCAGGCTAAAGCCGGTAAGCCCCGCCCCCACCCAATGGACGTGGCCAATCATACCAGGCTTAAGCCAGCGAGCCACGCCCCCTGCGCCGACCCAATGCTATGTAATTCACTGCAATGCAATTGGTTTTTTGCCCTTAGTGGGAGTTGAACCCAGGACCCCAGCGCTGCAAGGCTACTGTGCTAACCACTGAGCCACCGTGCTGCCTCTACTCCAAAGCAATTTAAATGAGGGCATGTTTGAAAAACAAGTGGCGGTGCTATGTCATGAAAAGTAGCAGCCGCTTCAGCGCCAAAGGAAATGATGGGTTGCGTCTGCTGAAAAGGTGACAGTAAGCATTGCATGTTGCCATAGTTGCACACTGTACCTGGCATGACGCGGTAAGCCCCGCCCCCATGGCGGTAAGCCCCGCCCCCGGCACCGACGCTACGCAATGCACTGTATGTTGCCGACTGTACAGGGCTTAAGCCGGTAAGCCCCGCCCCATCGCGGTAAGCCCCGCCCCCGGCGCCAACGCTATGCAATGCCCTGCATGTTTCCAGCTGTACCGGGCTTAAGCCGGTAAGCCCCGCCCCATCGCGGTAAGCCCCGCCCCCCGGCAACCGACGCTACGCAACGCACTGCAAGTTGCCGACTGTACCGGGCTTAAGCCGGTAAGCCCCGCCCCATCGCGGTAAGCCCCGCCCCCGGCGCCGACGCTATGCAATGCACTGCATGTTTCCATCTGTACCGGGCTTAAGCCGGTAAGCCCCGCCCCATCGCGGTAAAGCCCCGCCCCCCGGTACCGACGCTACGCAACGCACTGCAAGTTGCCGACTGTACCGGGCTTAAGCCGGTAAGCCCCGCCCCCATCGCGGTAAGCCCCGCCCCCGGCACCGACGCTACGCAATGCACTGCAAGTTGCCGACTGTACCGGGCTTAAGCCGGTAAGCCCCGCCCCATCGCGGTAAGCCCCGCCCCCCGGCACCGACGCTACGCAACGCACTGCAAGTTGCCGACTGTACCGGGCTTAAGCCGGTAAGCCCCGCCCCCATCGCGGTAAGCCCCGCCCCCGGCACCGACGCTACGCAATGCACTGCAAGTTGCCGACTGTACCGGGCTTAAGCCGGTAAGCCACGCCCCCATCGCGCGGGCATGTTCAATAAAACAAATGGCGGTGCTATGCCATGAGAAGTAACAGCGGCCCCAGCGCAAAAGGTAACGAAGTGTTGCGTCTGCTGAAGAGGTGGCAGTAAGCATTGCGTGTTGTCAACTGTACCAGGCTAAAGCCGGTAAGCCCCGCCCCCACCCAATGGACGTGGCCAATCATACCAGGCTTAAGCCAGCGAGCCACGCCCCCTGCGCCGACCCAATGCTATGTAATTCACTGCAATGCAATTGGTTTTTTGCCCTTAGTGGGAGTTGAACCCAGGACCCCAGCGCTGCAAGGCTACTGTGCTAACCACTGAGCCACCGTGCTGCCTCTACTCCAAAGCAATTTAAATGAGGGCATGTTTGAAAAACAAGTGGCGGTGCTATGTCATGAAAAGTAGCAGCCGCTTCAGCGCCAAAGGAAATGATGGGTTGCGTCTGCTGAAAAGGTGACAGTAAGCATTGCATGTTGCCATAGTTGCACACCGTACCTGGCATGACGCGGTAAGGCCCCGCCCCCATGGCAGTAAGCCCCGCCCCCGGCACCGACGCTACGCAATGCACTGTATGTTGCCGACTGTACAGGGCTTAAGCCGGTAAGCCCCGCCCCATCGCGGTAAGCCCCGCCCCCGGCGCCGACGCTATGCAATGCACTGCATGTTTCCATCGGTACCGGGCTTAAGCCGGTAAGCCCCGCCCCATCGCGGTAAGCCCCGCCCCCCGGCACCGACGCTACGCAACGCACTGCAAGTTGCCGACTGTACCGGGCTTAAGCCGGTAAGCCCCGCCCCCATCGCGGTAAGCCCCGCCCCCGGCACCGACGCTACGCAATGCACTGCAAGTTGCCGACTGTACCGGGCTTAAGCCGGTAAGCCCCGCCCCATCGCGGTAAGCCCCGCCCCCCGGCACCGACGCTACGCAACGCACTGCAAGTTGCCGACTGTACCGGGCTTAAGCCGGTAAGCCCGCCCCCATCTCGGTTAGCCCCGCCCCCGGCACCGACGCTACGCAATGCACTGCAAGTTGCCGACTGTACCGGGCTTAAGCCGGTAAGCCACGCCCCCATCGCGCGGGCATGTTCAATAAAACAAATGGCGGTGCTATGCCATGAGAAGTAACAGCGGCCCCAGCGCAAAAGGTAACGAAGTGTTGCGTCTGCTGAAGAGGTGGCAGTAAGCTTTGCGTGTTGTCAACTGTACCAGGCTAAAGCCGGTAAGCCCCGCCCCCACCCAATGGACGTGGCCAATCATACCAGGCTTAAGCCAGCGTGCCACGCCCCCTGCGCCGACCCAATGCTATGTAATTCACTGCAATGCAATTGGTTTTTTTGCCCTTAGTGGGAGTTGAACCCAGGACCCCAGCGCTGCAAGGCTACTGTGCTAACCACTGAGCCACCGTGCTGCCTCTACTCCAAAGCAATTTAAATGAGGGCATGTTTAAAAAACAAGTGGCGGTGCTATGTCATGAAAAGTAGCAGCCGCTTCAGCGCCAAAGGAAATGATGGGTTGCGTCTGCTGAAAAGGTGACAGTAAGCATTGCATGTTGCCATAGTTGCACACTGTACCTGGCATGACGCGGTAAGCCCCGCCCCCATGGCGGTAAGCCCCGCCCCCGGCACCGACGCCACGCAATGCACTGTATGTTGCCGACTGTACAGGGCTTAAGCCGGTAAGCCCCGCCCCATCGCGGTAAGCCCCGCCCCCCGGCACCGACGCTACGCAACGCACTGCAAGTTGCCGACTGTACCGGGCTTAAGCCGGTAAGCCACGCCCCCATCTCGCGGGCATGTTCAATAAAACAAATGGCGGTGCTATGCCATGAGAAGTAACATCGGCCCCAGCGCAAAAGGTAACGAAGTGTTGCGTCTGCTGAAGAGGGGGCAGTAAGCATTGCGTGTTGTCAACTGTACCAGGCTAAAGTCGGTAAGCCCCGCCCCCACCAAATGTACGTGGCCAATCATACCAGGCTTAAGCCAGCGAGCCACGCCCCCTGCGCCGACCCAATGCTATGTAATTCACTGCAATGCAATTGGTTTTTTGCCCTTAGTGGGAGTTGAACCCAGGACCCCAGCGCTGCAAGGCTACTGTGCTAACCACTGAGCCACCGTGCTGCCTCTACTCCAAAGCAATTTAAATGAGGGCATGTTTGAAAAACAAGTGGCGGTGCTATGTCATGAAAAGTAGCAGCCGCTTCAGCGCCAAAGGAAATGATGGGTTGCGTCTGCTGAAAAGGTGACAGTAAGCATTGCATGTTGCCATAGTTGCACACCGTACCTGGCATGACGCGGTAAGCCCCGCCCCCATGGCGGTAAGCCCCGCCCCCGGCACCGACGCTACGCAATGCACTGTATGTTGCCGACTGTACAGGGCTTAAGCCGGTAAGCCCCGCCCCATCGCGGTAAGCCCCGCCCCCGGCGCCAACGCTATGCAATGCACTGCATGTTTCCATCTGTACCGGGCTTAAGCCGGTAAGCCCCGCCCCATCGCGGTAAGCCCCGCCCCCCGGCACCGACGCTACGCAACGCACTGCAAGTTGCCGACTGTACCGGGCTTAAGCCGGTAAGCCCCGCCCCATCGCGGTAAGCCCCGCCCCCGCGCCGACGCTATGCAATGCACTGCATGTTTCCATCTGTACCGGGCTTAAGCCGGTAAGCCCCGCCCCATCGCGGTAAGCCCCGCCCCCCGGTACCGACGCTACGCAACGCACTGCAAGTTGCCGACTGTACCGGGCTTAAGCCGGTAAGCCCCGCCCCCCACCGCGGTAAGCCCCGCCCCCGGCACCGACGCTACGCAATGCACTGCAAGTTGCCGACTGTACCGGGCTTAAGCCGGTAAGCCCCGCCCCATCGCGGTAAGCCCCGCCCCCCGGCACCGACGCTACGCAACGCACTGCAAGTTGCCGACTGTACCGGGCTTAAGCCGGTAAGCCCCGCCCCCATCGCGGTAAGCCCCGCCCCCGGCACCGACGCTACGCAATGCACTGCAAGTTGCCGACTGTACCGGGCTTAAGCCGGTAAGCCACGCCCCCATCGCGCGGGCATGTTCAATAAAACAAATGGCGGTGCTATGCCATGAGAAGTAACAGCGGCCCCAGCGCAAAAGGTAACGAAGTGTTGCGTCTGCTGAAGAGGTGGCAGTAAGCATTGCGTGTTGTCAACTGTACCAGGCTAAAGCCGGTAAGCCCCGCCCCCACCCAATGGACGTGGCCAATCATACCAGGCTTAAGCCAGCGAGCCACGCCCCCTGCGCCGACCCAATGCTATGTAATTCACTGCAATGCAATTGGTTTTTTGCCCTTAGTGGGAGTTGAACCCAGGACCCCAGCGCTGCAAGGCTACTGTGCTAACCACTGAGCCACCGTGCTGCCTCTACTCCAAAGCAATTTAAATGAGGGCATGTTTGAAAAACAAGTGGCGGTGCTATGTCATGAAAAGTAGCAGCCGCTTCAGCGCCAAAGGAAATGATGGGTTGCGTCTGCTGAAAAGGTGACAGTAAGCATTGCATGTTGCCATAGTTGCACACCGTACCTGGCATGACGCGGTAAGCCCCGCCCCCATGGCAGTAAGCCCCGCCCCCGGCACCGACGCTACGCAATGCACTGTATGTTGCCGACTGTACAGGGCTTAAGCCGGTAAGCCCCGCCCCATCGCGGTAAGCCCCGCCCCCGGCGCCGACGCTATGCAATGCACTGCATGTTTCCATCTGTACCGGGCTTAAGCCGGTAAGCCCCGCCCCATCGCGGTAAGCCCCGCCCCCCGGCACCGACGCTACGCAACGCACTGCAAGTTGCCGACTGTACCGGGCTTAAGCCGGTAAGCCCCGCCCCCATCGCGGTAAGCCCCGCCCCCGGCACCGACGCTACGCAATGCACTGCAAGTTGCCGACTGTACCGGGCTTAAGCCGGTAAGCCCCGCCCCATCGCGGTAAGCCCCGCCCCCCGGCACCGACGCTACGCAACGCACTGCAAGTTGCCGACTGTACCGGGCTTAAGCCGGTAAGCCCCGCCCCCATCGCGGTAAGCCCCGCCCCCGGCACCGACGCTACGCAATGCACTGCAAGTTGCCGACTGTACCGGGCTTAAGCCGGTAAGCCACGCCCCCATCGCGCGGGCATGTTCAATAAAACAAATGGCGGTGCTATGCCATGAGAAGTAACAGCGGCCCCAGCGCAAAAGGTAACGAAGTGTTGCGTCTGCTGAAGAGGTGGCAGTAAGCTTTGCGTGTTGTCAACTGTACCAGGCTAAAGCCGGTAAGCCCCGCCCCCACCCAATGGACGTGGCCAATCATACCAGGCTTAAGCCAGCGTGCCACGCCCCCTGCGCCGACCCAATGCTATGTAATTCACTGCAATGCAATTGGTTTTTTGCCCTTAGTGGGAGTTGAACCCAGGACCCCAGCGCTGCAAGGCTACTGTGCTAACCACTGAGCCACCGTGCTGCCTCTACTCCAAAGCAATTTAAATGAGGGCATGTTTAAAAAAACAAGTGGCGGTGCTATGTCATGAAAAGTAGCAGCCGCTTCAGCGCCAAAGGAAATGATGGGTTGCGTCTGCTGAAAAGGTGACAGTAAGCATTGCATGTTGCCATAGTTGCACACTGTACCTGGCATGACGCGGTAAGCCCCGCCCCCATGGCGGTAAGCCCCGCCCCCGGCACCGACGCCACGCAATGCACTGTATGTTGCCGACTGTACAGGGCTTAAGCCGGTAAGCCCCGCCCCATCGCGGTAAGCCCCGCCCCCCGGCACCGACGCTACGCAACGCACTGCAAGTTGCCGACTGTACCGGGCTTAAGCCGGTAAGCCACGCCCCCATCGCGCGGGCATGTTCAATAAAACAAATGGCGGTGCTATGCCATGAGAAGTAACATCGGCCCCAGCGCAAAAGGTAACGAAGTGTTGCGTCTGCTGAAGAGGGGGCAGTAAGCATTGCGTGTTGTCAACTGTACCAGGCTAAAGTCGGTAAGCCCCGCCCCCACCAAATGTACGTGGCCAATCATACCAGGCTTAAGCCAGCGAGCCACGCCCCCTGCGCCGACCCAATGCTATGTAATTCACTGCAATGCAATTGGTTTTTTGCCCTTAGTGGGAGTTGAACCCAGGACCCCAGCGCTGCAAGGCTACTGTGCTAACCACTGAGCCACCGTGCTGCCTCTACTCCAAAGCAATTTAAATGAGGGCATGTTTGAAAAACAAGTGGCGGTGCTATGTCATGAAAAGTAGCAGCCGCTTCAGCGCCAAAGGAAATGATGGGTTGCGTCTGCTGAAAAGGTGACAGTAAGCATTGCATGTTGCCATAGTTGCACACCGTACCTGGCATGACGCGGTAAGCCCCGCCCCCATGGCGGTAAGCCCCGCCCCCGGCACCGACGCTACGCAATGCACTGTATGTTGCCGACTGTACAGGGCTTAAGCCGGTAAGCCCCGCCCCATCGCGGTAAGCCCCGCCCCCGGCGCCAACGCTATGCAATGCACTGCATGTTTCCATCTGTACCGGGCTTAAGCCGGTAAGCCCCGCCCCATCGCGGTAAGCCCCGCCCCCCGGCACCGACGCTACGCAACGCACTGCAAGTTGCCGACTGTACCGGGCTTAAGCCGGTAAGCCCCGCCCCATCGCGGTAAGCCCCGCCCCCGGCGCCGACGCTATGCAATGCACTGCATGTTTCCATCTGTACCGGGCTTAAGCCGGTAAGCCCCGCCCCATCGCGGTAAGCCCCGCCCCCCGGCACCGACGCTACGCAACGCACTGCAAGTTGCCGACTGTACCGGGCTTAAGCCGGTAAAGCCCCGCCCCCATCGCGGTAAGCCCCGCCCCCGGCACCGACGCTACGCAATGCACTGCTAGTTGCCGACTGTACCGGGCTTAAGGCGGTAAGCCCCGCCCCATCGCGGTAAGCCCCGCCCCCCGGCACCGACGCTACGCAATGCACTGCAAGTTGCCGACTGTACCGGGCTTAAGCCGGTAAGCCCCGCCCCCATCGCGGTAAGCCCCGCCCCCGGCACCGACGCTACGCAATGCACTGCAAGTTGCCGACTGTACCGGGCTTAAGCCGGTAAGCCACGCCCCCATCGCGCGGGCATGTTCAATAAAACAAATGGCGGTGCTATGCCATGAGAAGTAACAGCGGCCCCAGCGCAAAAGGTAACGAAGTGTTGCGTCTGCTGAAGAGGTGGCAGTAAGCATTGCGTGTTGTCAACTGTACCAGGCTAAAGCCGGTAAGCCCCGCCCCCACCCAATGGACGTGGCCAATCATACCAGGCTTAAGCCGGCGAGCCACGCCCCCTGCCCCGACCCAATGCTATGTAATTCACTGCAATGCAATTGGTTTTTTGCCCTTAGTGGGAGTTGAACCCAGGACCCCAGCGCTGCAAGGCTACTGTGCTAACCACTGAGCCACCGTGCTGCCTCTACTCCAAAGCAATTTAAATGAGGGCATGTTTGAAAAACAAGTGGCGGTGCTATGTCATGAAAAGTAGCAGCCGCTTCAGCGCCAAAGGAAATGATGGGTTGCGTCTGCTGAAAAGGTGACAGTAAGCATTGCATGTTGCCATAGTTGCACACTGTACCTGGCATGACGCGGTAAGCCCCGCCCCCATGGCGGTAAGCCCCGCCCCCGGCACCGACGCTACGCAATGCACTGTATGTTGCCGACTGTACAGGGCTTAAGCCGGTAAGCCCCGCCCCATCGCGGTAAGCCCCGCCCCCGGCGCCAACGCTATGCAATGCACTGCATGTTTCCATCTGTACCGGGCTTAAGCCGGTAAGCCCCGCCCCATCGCGGTAAGCCCCGCCCCCCGGCACCGACGCTACGCAACGCACTGCAAGTTGCCGACTGTACCGGGCTTAAGCCGGTAAGCCCCGCCCCCATCGCGGTAAGCCCCGCCCCCGGCACCGACGCTACGCAATGCACTGCAAGTTGCCGACTGTACCGGGCTTAAGCCGGTAAGCCCCGCCCCATCGCGGTAAGCCCCGCCCCCCGGCACCGACGCTACGCAACGCACTGCAAGTTGCCGACTGTACCGGGCTTAAGCCGGTAAGCCCCGCCCCCATCGCGGTAAGCCCCGCCCCCGGCACCGACGCTACGCAATGCACTGCAAGTTGCCGACTGTACCGGGCTTAAGCCGGTAAGCCCCGCCCCATCGCGGTAAGCCCCGCCCCCCGGCACCGACGCTACGCAACGCACTGCAAGTTGCCGACTGTACCGGGCTTAAGCCGGTAAGCCCCGCCCCCATCGCGGTAAGCCCCGCCCCCGGCACCGACGCTACGCAATGCACTGCAAGTTGCCGACTGTACCGGGCTTAAGCCGGTAAGCCACGCCCCCATCGCGCGGGCATGTTCAATAAAAACAAATGGCGGTGCTATGCCATGAGAAGTAACAGCGGCCCCAGCGCAAAAGGTAACGAAGTGTTGCGTCTGCTGAAGAGGTGGCAGTAAGCATTGCGTGTTGTCAACTGTACCAGGCTAAAGCCGGTAAGCCCCGCCCCCACCCAATGGACGTGGCCAATCATACCAGGCTTAAGCCAGCGAGCCACGCCCCCTGCGCCGACCCAATGCTATGTAATTCACTGCAATGCAATTGGTTTTTTGCCCTTAGTGGGAGTTGAACCCAGGACCCCAGCGCTGCAAGGCTACTGTGCTAACCACTGAGCCACCGTGCTGCCTCTACTCCAAAGCAATTTAAATGAGGGCATGTTTGAAAAACAAGTGGCGGTGCTATGTCATGAAAAGTAGCAGCCGCTTCAGCGCCAAAGGAAATGATGGGTTGCGTCTGCTGAAAAGGTGACAGTAAGCATTGCATGTTGCCATAGTTGCACACCGTACCTGGCATGACGCGGTAAGCCCCGCCCCCATGGCGGTAAGCCCCGCCCCCGGCACCGACGCTACGCAATGCACTGTATGTTGCCGACTGTACAGGGCTTAAGCCGGTAAGCCCCGCCCCATCGCGGTAAGCCCCGCCCCCGGCGCCAACGCTATGCAATGCACTGCATGTTTCCATCTGTACCGGGCTTAAGCCGGTAAGCCCCGCCCCATCGCGGTAAGCCCCGCCCCCCGGCACCGACGCTACGCAACGCACTGCAAGTTGCCGACTGTACCGGGCTTAAGCCGGTAAGCCCCGCCCCATCGCGGTAAGCCCCGCCCCCGGCGCCGACGCTATGCAATGCACTGCATGTTTCCATCTGTACCGGGCTTAAGCCGGTAAGCCCCGCCCCATCGCGGTAAGCCCCGCCCCCCGGTACCGACGCTACGCAACGCACTGCAAGTTGCCGACTGTACCGGGCTTAAGCCGGTAAGCCCCGCCCCCATCGCGGTAAGCCCCGCCCCCGGCACCGACGCTACGCAATGCACTGCAAGTTGCCGACTGTACCGGGCTTAAGCCGGTAAGCCCCGCCCCATCGCGGTAAGCCCCGCCCCCCGGCACCGACGCTACGCAACGCACTGCAAGTTGCCGACTGTACCGGGCTTAAGCCGGTAAGCCCCGCCCCCATCGCGGTAAGCCCCGCCCCCGGCACCGACGCTACGCAATGCACTGCAAGTTGCCGACTGTACCGGGCTTAAGCCGGTAAGCCACGCCCCCATCGCGCGGGCATGTTCAATAAAACAAATGGCGGTGCTATGCCATGAGAAGTAACAGCGGCCCCAGCGCAAAAGGTAACGAAGTGTTGCGTCTGCTGAAGAGGTGGCAGTAAGCATTGCGTGTTGTCAACTGTACCAGGCTAAAGCCGGTAAGCCCCGCCCCCACCCAATGGACGTGGCCAATCATACCAGGCTTAAGCCAGCGAGCCACGCCCCCTGCGCCGACCCAATGCTATGTAATTCACTGCAATGCAATTGGTTTTTTTGCCCTTAGTGGGAGTTGAACCCAGGACCCCAGCGCTGCAAGGCTACTGTGCTAACCACTGAGCCACCGTGCTGCCTCTACTCCAAAGCAATTTAAATGAGGGCATGTTTGAAAAACAAGTGGCGGTGCTATGTCATGAAAAGTAGCAGCCGCTTCAGCGCCAAAGGAAATGATGGGTTGCGTCTGCTGAAAAGGTGACAGTAAGCATTGCATGTTGCCATAGTTGCACACCGTACCTGGCATGACGCGGTAAGCCCCGCCCCCATGGCAGTAAGCCCCGCCCCCGGCACCGACGCTACGCAATGCACTGTATGTTGCCGACTGTACAGGGCTTAAGCCGGTAAGCCCCGCCCCATCGCGGTAAGCCCCGCCCCCGGCACCGACGCTACGCAATGCACTGCAAGTTGCCGACTGTACCGGGCTTAAGCCGGTAAGCCACGCCCCCATCGCGCGGGCATGTTCAATAAAACAAATGGCGGTGCTATGCCATGAGAAGTAACAGCGGCCCCAGCGCAAAAGGTAACGAAGTGTTGCGTCTGCTGAAGAGGTGGCAGTAAGCATTGCGTGTTGTCAACTGTACCAGGCTAAAGCCGGTAAGCCCCGCCCCCACCCAATGGACGTGGCCAATCATACCAGGCTTAAGCCAGCGAGCCACGCCCCCTGCGCCGACCCAATGCTATGTAATTCACTGCAATGCAATTGGTTTTTTGCCCTTAGTGGGAGTTGAACCCAGGACCCCAGCGCTGCAAGGCTACTGTGCTAACCACTGAGCCACCGTGCTGCCTCTACTCCAAAGCAATTTAAATGAGGGCATGTTTGAAAAACAAGTGGCGGTGCTATGTCATGAAAAGTAGCAGCCGCTTCAGCGCCAAAGGAAATGATGGGTTGCGTCTGCTGAAAAGGTGACAGTAAGCATTGCATGTTGCCATAGTTGCACACCGTACCTGGCATGACGCGGTAAGCCCCGCCCCCATGGCGGTAAGCCCCGCCCCCGGCACCGACGCTACGCAATGCACTGTATGTTGCCGACTGTACAGGGCTTAAGCCGGTAAGCCCCGCCCCATCGCGGTAAGCCCCGCCCCCGGCGCCAACGCTATGCAATGCACTGCATGTTTCCATCTGTACCGGGCTTAAGCCGGTAAGCCCCGCCCCATCGCGGTAAGCCCCGCCCCCCGGCACCGACGCTACGCAACGCACTGCAAGTTGCCGACTGTACCGGGCTTAAGCCGGTAAGCCCCGCCCCATCGCGGTAAGCCCCGCCCCCGGCGCCGACGCTATGCAATGCACTGCATGTTTCCATCTGTACCGGGCTTAAGCCGGTAAGCCCCGCCCCATCGCGGTAAGCCCCGCCCCCCGGTACCGACGCTACGCAACGCACTGCAAGTTGCCGACTGTACCGGGCTTAAGCCGGTAAGCCCCGCCCCCATCGCGGTAAGCCCCGCCCCCGGCACCGACGCTACGCAATGCACTGCAAGTTGCCGACTGTACCGGGCTTAAGCCGGTAAGCCCCGCCCCATCGCGGTAAGCCCCGCCCCCCCGGCACCGACGCTACGCAACGCACTGCAAGTTGCCGACTGTACCGGGCTTAAGCCGGTAAGCCCCGCCCCCAGCGCGGTAAGCCCCGCCCCCGGCACCGACGCTACGCAATGCACTGCAAGTTGCCGACTGTACCGGGCTTAAGCCGGTAAGCCACGCCCCCATCGCGCGGGCATGTTCAATAAAACAAATGGCGGTGCTATGCCATGAGAAGTAACAGCGGCCCCAGCGCAAAAGGTAACGAAGTGTTGCGTCTGCTGAAGAGGTGGCAGTAAGCATTGCGTGTTGTCAACTGTACCAGGCTAAAGCCGGTAAGCCCCGCCCCCACCCAATGGACGTGGCCAATCATACCAGGCTTAAGCCAGCGAGCCACGCCCCCTGCGCCGACCCAATGCTATGTAATTCACTGCAATGCAATTGGTTTTTTGCCCTTAGTGGGAGTTGAACCCAGGACCCCAGCGCTGCAAGGCTACTGTGCTAACCACTGAGCCACCGTGCTGCCTCTACTCCAAAGCAATTTAAATGAGGGCATGTTTGAAAAACAAGTGGCGGTGCTATGTCATGAAAAGTAGCAGCCGCTTCAGCGCCAAAGGAAATGATGGGTTGCGTCTGCTGAAAAGGTGACAGTAAGCATTGCATGTTGCCATAGTTGCACACCGTACCTGGCATGACGCGGTAAGCCCCGCCCCCATGGCAGTAAGCCCCGCCCCCGGCACCGACGCTACGCAATGCACTGTATGTTGCCGACTGTACAGGGCTTAAGCCGGTAAGCCCCGCCCCATCGCGGTAAGCCCCGCCCCCGGCGCCGACGCTATGCAATGCACTGCATGTTTCCATCTGTACCGGGCTTAAGCCGGTAAGCCCCGCCCCATCGCGGTAAGCCCCGCCCCCCGGCACCGACGCTACGCAACGCACTGCAAGTTGCCGACTGTACCGGGCTTAAGCCGGTAAGCCCCGCCCCCATCGCGGTAAGCCCCGCCCCCGGCACCGACGCTACGCAATGCACTGCAAGTTGCCGACTGTACCGGGCTTAAGCCGGTAAGCCCCGCCCCATCGCGGTAAGCCCCGCCCCCCGGCACCGACGCTACGCAACGCACTGCAAGTTGCCGACTGTACCGGGCTTAAGCCGGTAAGCCCCGCCCCCATCTCGGTTAGCCCCGCCCCCGGCACCGACGCTACGCAATGCACTGCAAGTTGCCGACTGTACCGGGCTTAAGCCGGTAAGCCACGCCCCCATCGCGCGGGCATGTTCAATAAAACAAATGGCGGTGCTATGCCATGAGAAGTAACAGCGGCCCCAGCGCAAAAGGTAACGAAGTGTTGCGTCTGCTGAAGAGGTGGCAGTAAGCTTTGCGTGTTGTCAACTGTACCAGGCTAAAGCCGGTAAGCCCCGCCCCCACCCAATGGACGTGGCCAATCATACCAGGCTTAAGCCAGCGTGCCACGCCCCCTGCGCCGACCCAATGCTATGTAATTCACTGCAATGCAATTGGTTTTTTGCCCTTAGTGGGAGTTGAACCCAGGACCCCAGCGCTGCAAGGCTACTGTGCTAACCACTGAGCCACCGTGCTGCCTCTACTCCAAAGCAATTTAAATGAGGGCATGTTTAAAAAACAAGTGGCGGTGCTATGTCATGAAAAGTAGCAGCCGCTTCAGCGCCAAAGGAAATGATGGGTTGCGTCTGCTGAAAAGGTGACAGTAAGCATTGCATGTTGCCATAGTTGCACACTGTACCTGGCATGACGCGGTAAGCCCCGCCCCCATGGCGGTAAGCCCCGCCCCCGGCACCGACGCCACGCAATGCACTGTATGTTGCCGACTGTACAGGGCTTAAGCCGGTAAGCCCCGCCCCATCGCGGTAAGCCCCGCCCCCCGGCACCGACGCTACGCAACGCACTGCAAGTTGCCGACTGTACCGGGCTTAAGCCGGTAAGCCCCGCCCCCATCGCGGTAAGCCCCGCCCCCGGCACCGACGCTACGCAATGCACTGCAAGTTGCCGACTGTACCGGGCTTAAGCCGGTAAGCCCCGCCCCATCGCGGTAAGCCCCGCCCCCCGGCACCGACGCTACGCAACGCACTGCAAGTTGCCGACTGTACCGGGCTTAAGCCGGTAAGCCCCGCCCCCATCGCGGTAAGCCCCGCCCCCGGCACCGACGCTACGCAATGCACTGCAAGTTGCCGACTGTACCGGGCTTAAGCCGGTAAGCCCCGCCCCATCGCGGTAAGCCCCGCCCCCCGGCACCGACGCTACGCAACGCACTGCAAGTTGCCGACTGTACCGGGCTTAAGCCGGTAAGCCCCGCCCCCATCGCGGTAAGCCCCGCCCCCGGCACCGACGCTACGCAATGCACTGCAAGTTGCCGACTGTACCGGGCTTAAGCCGGTAAGCCACGCCCCCATCGCGCGGGCATGTTCAATAAAACAAATGGCGGTGCTATGCCATGAGAAGTAACAACGGCCCCAGCGCAAAAGGTAACGAAGTGTTGCGTCTGCTGAAGAGGTGGCAGTAAGCATTGCGTGTTGTCAACTGTACCAGGCTAAAGCCGGTAAGCCCCGCCCCCACCCAATGGACGTGGCCAATCATACCAGGCTTAAGCCAGCGAGCCACGCCCCCTGCGCCGACCCAATGCTATGTAATTCACTGCAATGCAATTGGTTTTTTGCCCTTAGTGGGAGTTGAACCCAGGACCCCAGCGCTGCAAGGCTACTGTGCTAACCACTGAGCCACCGTGCTGCCTCTACTCCAAAGCAATTTAAATGAGGGCATGTTTGAAAAACAAGTGGCGGTGCTATGTCATGAAAAGTAGCAGCCGCTTCAGCGCCAAAGGAAATGATGGGTTGCGTCTGCTGAAAAGGTGACAGTAAGCATTGCATGTTGCCATAGTTGCACACCGTACCTGGCATGACGCGGTAAGCCCCGCCCCATCGCGGTAAGCCCCGCCCCCGGCACCGACGCTACGCAATGCACTGAATGTTGCCGACTGTACAGGGCTTAAGCCGGTAAGCCCCGCCCCATCGCGGTAAGCCCCGCCCCCGGCGCCAACGCTATGCAATGCACTGCATGTTTCCATCTGTACCGGGCTTAAGCCGGTAAGCCCCGCCCCATCGCGGTAAGCCCCGCCCCCCGGCACCGACGCTACGCAACGCACTGCAAGTTGCCGACTGTACCGGGCTTAAGCCGGTAAGCCCCGCCCCATCGCGGTAAGCCCCGCCCCCGGCGCCGACGCTATGCAATGCACTGCATGTTTCCATCTGTACCGGGCTTAAGCCGGTAAGCCCCGCCCCATCGCGGTAAGCCCCGCCCCCCGGTACCGACGCTACGCAACGCACTGCAAGTTGCCGACTGTACCGGGCTTAAGCCGGTAAGCCCCGCCCCCATCGCGGTAAGCCCCGCCCCCGGCACCGACGCTACGCAATGCACTGCAAGTTGCCGACTGTACCGGGCTTAAGCCGGTAAGCCCCGCCCCATCGCGGTAAGCCCCGCCCCCCGGCACCGACGCTACGCAACGCACTGCAAGTTGCCGACTGTACCGGGCTTAAGCCGGTAAGCCCCGCCCCCATCGCGGTAAGCCCCGCCCCCGGCACCGACGCTACGCAATGCACTGCAAGTTGCCGACTGTACCGGGCTTAAGCCGGTAAGCCACGCCCCCATCGCGCGGGCATGTTCAATAAAACAAATGGCGGTGCTATGCCATGAGAAGTAACAGCGGCCCCAGCGCAAAAGGTAACGAAGTGTTGCGTCTGCTGAAGAGGTGGCAGTAAGCATTGCGTGTTGTCAACTGTACCAGGCTAAAGCCGGTAAGCCCCGCCCCCACCCAATGGACGTGGCCAAGCATACCAGGCTTAAGCCAGCGAGCCACGCCCCCTGCGCCGACCCAATGCTATGTAATTCACTGCAATGCAATTGGTTTTTTGCCCTTAGTGGGAGTTGAACCCAGGACCCCAGCGCTGCAAGGCTACTGTGCTAACCACTGAGCCACCGTGCTGCCTCTACTCCAAAGCAATTTAAATGAGGGCATGTTTGAAAAACAAGTGGCGGTGCTATGTCATGAAAAGTAGCAGCCGCTTCAGCGCCAAAGGAAATGATGGGTTGCGTCTGCTGAAAAGGTGACAGTAAGCATTGCATGTTGCCATAGTTGCACACCGTACCTGGCATGACGCGGTAAGCCCCGCCCCCATGGCAGTAAGCCCCGCCCCCGGCACCGACGCTACGCAATGCACTGTATGTTGCCGACTGTACCGGGCTTAAGCCGGTAAGCCCCGCCCCATCGCGGTAAGCCCCGCCCCCGGCACCGACGCTACGCAATGCACTGCAAGTTGCCGACTGTACCGGGCTTAAGCCGGTAAGCCACGCCCCCATCGCGCGGGCATGTTCAATAAAACAAATGGCGGTGCTATGCCATGAGAAGTAACAGCGGCCCCAGCGCAAAAGGTAACGAAGTGTTGCGTCTGCTGAAGAGGTGGCAGTAAGCATTGCGTGTTGTCAACTGTACCAGGCTAAAGCCGGTAAGCCCCGCCCCCACCCAATGGACGTGGCCAATCATACCAGGCTTAAGCCAGCGAGCCACGCCCCCTGCGCCGACCCAATGCTATGTAATTCACTGCAATGCAATTGGTTTTTTGCCCTTAGTGGGAGTTGAACCCAGGACCCCAGCGCTGCAAGGCTACTGTGCTAACCACTGAGCCACCGTGCTGCCTCTACTCCAAAGCAATTTAAATGAGGGCATGTTTGAAAAACAAGTGGCGGTGCTATGTCATGAAAAGTAGCAGCCGCTTCAGCGCCAAAGGAAATGATGGGTTGCGTCTGCTGAAAAGGTGACAGTAAGCATTGCATGTTGCCATAGTTGCACACCGTACCTGGCATGACGCGGTAAGCCCCGCCCCCATGGCGGTAAGCCCCGCCCCCGGCACCGACGCTACGCAATGCACTGTATGTTGCCGACTGTACAGGGCTTAAGCCGGTAAGCCCCGCCCCATCGCGGTAAGCCCCGCCCCCGGCGCCAACGCTATGCAATGCACTGCATGTTTCCATCTGTACCGGGCTTAAGCCGGTAAGCCCCGCCCCATCGCGGTAAGCCCCGCCCCCCGGCACCGACGCTACGCAACGCACTGCAAGTTGCCGACTGTACCGGGCTTAAGCCGGTAAGCCCCGCCCCATCGCGGTAAGCCCCGCCCCCGGCGCCGACGCTATGCAATGCACTGCATGTTTCCATCTGTACCGGGCTTAAGCCGGTAAGCCCCGCCCCATCGCGGTAAGCCCCGCCCCCCGGTACCGACGCTACGCAACGCACTGCAAGTTGCCGACTGTACCGGGCTTAAGCCGGTAAGCCCCGCCCCCATCGCGGTAAGCCCCGCCCCCGGCACCGACGCTACGCAATGCACTGCAAGTTGCCGACTGTACCGGGCTTAAGCCGGTAAGCCCCGCCCCATCGCGGTAAGCCCCGCCCCCCGGCACCGACGCTACGCAACGCACTGCAAGTTGCCGACTGTACCGGGCTTAAGCCGGTAAGCCCCGCCCCCATCGCGGTAAGCCCCGCCCCCGGCACCGACGCTACGCAATGCACTGCAAGTTGCCGACTGTACCGGGCTTAAGCCGGTAAGCCACGCCCCCATCGCGCGGGCATGTTCAATAAAACAAATGGCGGTGCTATGCCATGAGAAGTAACAGCGGCCCCAGCGCAAAAGGTAACGAAGTGTTGCGTCTGCTGAAGAGGTGGCAGTAAGCATTGCGTGTTGTCAACTGTACCAGGCTAAAGCCGGTAAGCCCCGCCCCCACCCAATGGACGTGGCCAATCATACCAGGCTTAAGCCAGCGAGCCACGCCCCCTGCGCCGACCCAATGCTATGTAATTCACTGCAATGCAATTGGTTTTTTGCCCTTAGTGGGAGTTGAACCCAGGACCCCAGCGCTGCAAGGCTACTGTGCTAACCACTGAGCCACCGTGCTGCCTCTACTCCAAAGCAATTTAAATGAGGGCATGTTTGAAAAACAAGTGGCGGTGCTATGTCATGAAAAGTAGCAGCCGCTTCAGCGCCAAAGGAAATGATGGGTTGCGTCTGCTGAAAAGGTGACAGTAAGCATTGCATGTTGCCATAGTTGCACACCTTACCTGGCATGACGCGGTAAGCCCCGCCCCCATGGCAGTAAGCCCCGCCCCCGGCACCGACGCTACGCAATGCACTGTATGTTGCCGACTGTACAGGGCTTAAGCCGGTAAGCCCCGCCCCATCGCGGTAAGCCCCGCCCCCGGCGCCGACGCTATGCAATGCACTGCATGTTTCCATCTGTACCGGGCTTAAGCCGGTAAGCCCCGCCCCATCGCGGTAAGCCCCGCCCCCCGGCACCGACGCTACGCAACGCACTGCAAGTTGCCGACTGTACCGGGCTTAAGCCGGTAAGCCCCGCCCCCATCGCGGTAAGCCCCGCCCCCGGCACCGACGCTACGCAATGCACTGCAAGTTGCCGACTGTACCGGGCTTAAGCCGGTAAGCCCCGCCCCATCGCGGTAAGCCCCGCCCCCCGGCACCGACGCTACGCAACGCACTGCAAGTTGCCGACTGTACCGGGCTTAAGCCGGTAAGCCCCGCCCCCATCTCGGTTAGCCCCGCCCCCGGCACCGACGCTACGCAATGCACTGCAAGTTGCCGACTGTACCGGGCTTAAGCCGGTAAGCCACGCCCCCATCGCGCGGGCATGTTCAATAAAACAAATGGCGGTGCTATGCCATGAGAAGTAACAGCGGCCCCAGCGCAAAAGGTAACGAAGTGTTGCGTCTGCTGAAGAGGTGGCAGTAAGCTTTGCGTGTTGTCAACTGTACCAGGCTAAAGCCGGTAAGCCCCGCCCCCACCCAATGGACGTGGCCAATCATACCAGGCTTAAGCCAGCGTGCCACGCCCCCTGCGCCGACCCAATGCTATGTAATTCACTGCAATGCAATTGGTTTTTTGCCCTTAGTGGGAGTTGAACCCAGGACCCCAGCGCTGCAAGGCTACTGTGCTAACCACTGAGCCACCGTGCTGCCTCTACTCCAAAGCAATTTAAATGAGGGCATGTTTAAAAAACAAGTGGCGGTGCTATGTCATGAAAAGTAGCAGCCGCTTCAGCGCCAAAGGAAATGATGGGTTGCGTCTGCTGAAAAGGTGACAGTAAGCATTGCATGTTGCCATAGTTGCACACTGTACCTGGCATGACGCGGTAAGCCCCGCCCCCATGGCGGTAAGCCCCGCCCCCGGCACCGACGCCACGCAATGCACTGTATGTTGCCGACTGTACAGGGCTTAAGCCGGTAAGCCCCGCCCCATCGCGGTAAGCCCCGCCCCCCGGCACCGACGCTACGCAACGCACTGCAAGTTGCCGACTGTACCGGGCTTAAGCCGGTAAGCCACGCCCCCATCGCGCGGGCATGTTCAATAAAACAAATGGCGGTGCTATGCCATGAGAAGTAACATCGGCCCCAGCGCAAAAGGTAACGAAGTGTTGCGTCTGCTGAAGAGGGGGCAGTAAGCATTGCGTGTTGTCAACTGTACCAGGCTAAAGTCGGTAAGCCCCGCCCCCACCAAATGTACGTGGCCAATCATACCAGGCTTAAGCCAGCGAGCCACGCCCCCTGCGCCGACCCAATGCTATGTAATTCACTGCAATGCAATTGGTTTTTTGCCCTTAGTGGGAGTTGAACCCAGGACCCCAGCGCTGCAAGGCTACTGTGCTAACCACTGAGCCACCGTGCTGCCTCTACTCCAAAGCAATTTAAATGAGGGCATGTTTGAAAAACAAGTGGCGGTGCTATGTCATGAAAAGTAGCAGCCGCTTCAGCGCCAAAGGAAATGATGGGTTGCGTCTGCTGAAAAGGTGACAGTAAGCATTGCATGTTGCCATAGTTGCACACCGTACCTGGCATGACGCGGTAAGCCCCGCCCCCATGGCGGTAAGCCCCGCCCCCGGCACCGACGCTACGCAATGCACTGTATGTTGCCGACTGTACAGGGCTTAAGCCGGTAAGCCCCGCCCCATCGCGGTAAGCCCCGCCCCCGGCGCCAACGCTATGCAATGCACTGCATGTTTCCATCTGTACCGGGCTTAAGCCGGTAAGCCCCGCCCCATCGCGGTAAGCCCCGCCCCCCGGCTCCGACGCTACGCAACGCACTGCAAGTTGCCGACTGTACCGGGCTTAAGCCGGTAAGCCCCGCCCCATCGCGGTAAGCCCCGCCCCCGGCGCCGACGCTATGCAATGCACTGCATGTTTCCATCTGTACCGGGCTTAAGCCGGTAAGCCCCGCCCCATCGCGGTAAGCCCCGCCCCCCGGCACCGACGCTACGCAATGCACTGCAAGTTGCCGACTGTACCGGGCTTAAGCCGGTAAGCCACGCCCCCATCGCGCGGGCATGTTCAATAAAACAAATGGCGGTGCTATGCCATGAGAAGTAACAGCGGCCCCAGCGCAAAAGGTAACGAAGTGTTGCGTCTGCTGAAGAGGTGGCAGTAAGCTTTGCGTGTTGTCAACTGTACCAGGCTAAAGCCGGTAAGCCCCGCCCCCACCCAATGGACGTGGCCAATCATACCAGGCTTAAGCCAGCGTGCCACGCCCCCTGCGCCGACCCAATGCTATGTAATTCACTGCAATGCAATTGGTTTTTTGCCCTTAGTGGGAGTTGAACCCAGGACCCCAGCGCTGCAAGGCTCCTGTGCTAACCACTGAGCCACCGTGCTGCCTCTACTCCAAAGCAATTTAAATGAGGGCATGTTTAAAAAACAAGTGGCGGTGCTATGTCATGAAAAGTAGCAGCCGCTTCAGCGCCAAAGGAAATGATGGGTTGCGTCTGCTGAAAAGGTGACAGTAAGCATTGCATGTTGCCATAGTTGCACACTGTACCTGGCATGACGCGGTAAGCCCCGCCCCCATGGCGGTAAGCCCCGCCCCCGGCACCGACGCTACGCAATGCACTGTATGTTGCCGACTGTACAGGGCTTAAGCCGGTAAGCCCCGCCCCATCGCGGTAAGCCCCGCCCCCGGCGCCGACGCTATGCAATGCACTGCATGTTTCCATCTGTACCGGGCTTAAGCCGGTAAGCCCCGCCCCATCGCGGTAAGCCCCGCCCCCCGGCACCGACGCTACGCAACGCACTGCAAGTTGCCGACTGTACCGGGCTTAAGCCGGTAAGCCCCGCCCCCATCGCGGTAAGCCCCGCCCCCGGCACCGACGCTACGCAATGCACTGCAAGTTGCCGACTGTACCGGGCTTAAGCCGGTAAGCCCCGCCCCATCTCGGTAAGCCCCGCCCCCCGGCACCGACGCTACGCAACGCACTGCAAGTTGCCGACTGTACCGGGCTTAAGCCGGTAAGCCCCGCCCCCATCGCGGTAAGCCCCGCCCCCGGCACCGACGCTACGCAATGCACTGCAAGTTGCCGACTGTACCGGGCTTAAGCCGGTAAGCCACGCCCCCATCGCGCGGGCATGTTCAATAAAACAAATGGCGGTGCTATGCCATGAGAAGTAACAGCGGCCCCAGCGCAAAAGGTAACGAAGTGTTGCGTCTGCTGAAGAGGTGGCAGTAAGCATTGCGTGTTGTCAACTGTACCAGCCTAAAGCCGGTAAGCCCCGCCCCCACCCAATGGACGTGGCCAATCATACCAGGCTTAAGCCGGCGAGCCACGCCCCCTGCACCGACCCAATGCTATGTAATTCACTGCAATGCAATTGGTTTTTTGCCCTTAGTGGGAGTTGAACCCAGGACCCCAGCGCTGCAAGGCTACTGTGCTAACCACTGAGCCACCGTGCTGCCTCTACTCCAAAGCAATTTAAATGAGGGCATGTTTGAAAAACAAGTGGCGGTGCTATGTCATGAAAAGTAGCAGCCGCTTCAGCGCCAAAGGAAATGATGGGTTGCGTCTGCTGAAAAGGTGACAGTAAGCATTGCATGTTGCCATAGTTGCACACTGTACCTGGCATGACGCGGTAAGCCCCGCCCCCATGGCGGTAAGCCCCGCCCCCGGCACCGACGCCACGCAATGCACTGTATGTTGCCGACTGTACAGGGCTTAAGCCGGTAAGCCCCGCCCCATCGCGGTAAGCCCCGCCCCCCGGCACCGACGCTACGCAACGCACTGCAAGTTGCCGACTGTACCGGGCTTAAGCCGGTAAGCCCCGCCCCCATCGCGCGGGCATGTTCAATAAAACAAATGGCGGTGCTATGCCATGAGAAGTAACAGCGGCCCCAGCGCAAAAGGTAACGAAGTGTTGCGTCTGCTGAAGAGGTGGCAGTAAGCATTGCGTGTTGTCAACTGTACCAGGCTAAAGCCGGTAAGCCCCGCCCCCACCCAATGGACGTGGCCAATCATACCAGGCTTAAGCCGGCGAGCCACGCCCCCAGCCCCGACCCAATGCTATGTAATTCACTGCAATGCAATTGGTTTTTTGCCCTTAGTGGGAGTTGAACCCAGGACCCCAGCGCTGCAAGGCTACTGTGCTAACCACTGAGCCACCGTGCTGCCTCTACTCCAAAGCAATTTAAATGAGGGCATGTTTAAAAAACAAGTGGCGGTGCTATGTCATGAAAAGTAGCAGCCGCTTCAGCGCCAAAGGAAATGATGGGTTGCGTCTGCTGAAAAGGTGACAGTAAGCATTGCATGTTGCCATAGTTGCACACTGTACCTGGCATGACGCGGTAAGCCCCGCCCCCATGGCGGTAAGCCCCGCCCCCGGCACCGACGCCACGCAATGCACTGTATGTTGCCGACTGTACAGGGCTTAAGCCGGTAAGCCCCGCCCCATCGCGGTAAGCCCCGCCCCCCGGCACCGACGCTACGCAACGCACTGCAAGTTGCCGACTGTACCGGGCTTAAGCCGGTAAGCCACGCCCCCATCGCGCGGGCATGTTCAATAAAACAAATGGCGGTGCTATGCCATGAGAAGTAACATCGGCCCCAGCGCAAAAGGTAACGAAGTGTTGCGTCTGCTGAAGAGGGGGCAGTAAGCATTGCGTGTTGTCAACTGTACCAGGCTAAAGTCGGTAAGCCCCGCCCCCACCAAATGTACGTGGCCAATCATACCAGGCTTAAGCCAGCGAGCCACGCCCCCTGCGCCGACCCAATGCTATGTAATTCACTGCAATGCAATTGGTTTTTTGCCCTTAGTGGGAGTTGAACCCAGGACCCCAGCGCTGCAAGGCTACTGTGCTAACCACTGAGCCACCGTGCTGCCTCTACTCCAAAGCAATTTAAATGAGGGCATGTTTGAAAAACAAGTGGCGGTGCTATGTCATGAAAAGTAGCAGCCGCTTCAGCGCCAAAGGAAATGATGGGTTGCGTCTGCTGAAAAGGTGACAGTAAGCATTGCATGTTGCCATAGTTGCACACCGTACCTGGCATGACGCGGTAAGCCCCGCCCCCATGGCGGTAAGCCCCGCCCCCGGCACCGACGCTACGCAATGCACTGTATGTTGCCGACTGTACAGGGCTTAAGCCGGTAAGCCCCGCCCCATCGCGGTAAGCCCCGCCCCATCGCGGTAAGCCCCGCCCCCCGGCACCGACGCTACGCAACGCACTGCAAGTTGCCGACTGTACCGGGCTTAAGCCGGTAAGCCACGCCCCCATCGCGCGGGCATGTTCAATAAAACAAATGGCGGTGCTATGCCATGAGAAGTAACATCGGCCCCAGCGCAAAAGGTAACGAAGTGTTGCGTCTGCTGAAGAGGGGGCAGTAAGCATTGCGTGTTGTCAACTGTACCAGGCTAAAGTCGGTAAGCCCCGCCCCCACCAAATGTACGTGGCCAATCATACCAGGCTTAAGCCAGCGAGCCACGCCCCCTGCGCCGACCCAATGCTATGTAATTCACTGCAATGCAATTGGTTTTTTGCCCTTAGTGGGAGTTGAACCCAGGACCCCAGCGCTGCAAGGCTACTGTGCTAACCACTGAGCCACCGTGCTGCCTCTACTCCAAAGCAATTTAAATGAGGGCATGTTTGAAAAACAAGTGGCGGTGCTATGTCATGAAAAGTAGCAGCCGCTTCAGCGCCAAAGGAAATGATGGGTTGCGTCTGCTGAAAAGGTGACAGTAAGCATTGCATGTTGCCATAGTTGCACACCGTACCTGGCATGACGCGGTAAGCCCCGCCCCCATGGCGGTAAGCCCCGCCCCCGGCACCGACGCTACGCAATGCACTGTATGTTGCCGACTGTACAGGGCTTAAGCCGGTAAGCCCCGCCCCATCGCGGTAAGCCCCGCCCCCGGCGCCAACGCTATGCAATGCACTGCATGTTTCCATCTGTACCGGGCTTAAGCCGGTAAGCCCCGCCCCATCGCGGTAAGCCCCGCCCCCCGGCACCGACGCTACGCAACGCACTGCAAGTTGCCGACTGTACCGGGCTTAAGCCGGTAAGCCCCGCCCCATCGCGGTAAGCCCCGCCCCCGGCGCCGACGCTATGCAATGCACTGCATGTTTCCATCTGTACCGGGCTTAAGCCGGTAAGCCCCGCCCCATCGCGGTAAGCCCCGCCCCCCGGCACCGACGCTACGCAATGCACTGCAAGTTGCCGACTGTACCGGGCTTAAGCCGGTAAGCCACGCCCCCATCGCGCGGGCATGTTCAATAAAACAAATGGCGGTGCTATGCCATGAGAAGTAACAGCGGCCCCAGCGCAAAAGGTAACGAAGTGTTGCGTCTGCTGAAGAGGTGGCAGTAAGCTTTGCGTGTTGTCAACTGTACCAGGCTAAAGCCGGTAAGCCCCGCCCCCACCCAATGGACGTGGCCAATCATACCAGGCTTAAGCCAGCGTGCCACGCCCCCTGCGCCGACCCAATGCTATGTAATTCACTGCAATGCAATTGGTTTTTTGCCCTTAGTGGGAGTTGAACCCAGGACCCCAGCGCTGCAAGGCTCCTGTGCTAACCACTGAGCCACCGTGCTGCCTCTACTCCAAAGCAATTTAAATGAGGGCATGTTTAAAAAACAAGTGGCGGTGCTATGTCATGAAAAGTAGCAGCCGCTTCAGCGCCAAAGGAGATGATGGGTTGCGTCTGCTGAAAAGGTGACAGTAAGCATTGCATGTTGCCATAGTTGCACACTGTACCTGGCATGACGCGGTAAGCCCCGCCCCCATGGCGGTAAGCCCCGCCCCCGGCACCGACGCCACGCAATGCACTGTATGTTGCCGACTGTACAGGGCTTAAGCCGGTAAGCCCCGCCCCATCGCGGTAAGCCCCGCCCCCCGGCACCGACGCTACGCAACGCACTGCAAGTTGCCGACTGTACCGGGCTTAAGCCGGTAAGCCACGCCCCCATCGCGCGGGCATGTTCAATAAAACAAATGGCGGTGCTATGCCATGAGAAGTAACAGCGGCCCCAGCGCAAAAGGTAACGAAGTGTTGCGTCTGCTGAAGAGGTGGCAGTAAGCATTGCGTGTTGTCAACTGTACCAGGCTAAAGCCGGTAAGCCCCGCCCCCACCCAATGGACGTGGCCAATCATACCAGGCTTAAGCCGGCGAGCCACGCCCCCTGCCCCGACCCAATGCTATGTAATTCACTGCAATGCAATTGGTTTTTTGCCCTTAGTGGGAGTTGAACCCAGGACCCCAGCGCTGCAAGGCTACTGTGCTAACCACTGAGCCACCGTGCTGCCTCTACTCCAAAGCAATTTAAATGAGGGCATGTTTGAAAAACAAGTGGCGGTGCTATGTCATGAAAAGTAGCAGCCGCTTCAGCGCCAAAGGAAATGATGGGTTGCGTCTGCTGAAAAGGTGACAGTAAGCATTGCATGTTGCCATAGTTGCACACTGTACCTGGCATGACGCGGTAAGCCCCGCCCCCATGGCGGTAAGCCCCGCCCCCGGCACCGACGCTACGCAATGCACTGTATGTTGCCGACTGTACAGGGCTTAAGCCGGTAAGCCCCGCCCCATCGCGGTAAGCCCCGCCCCCGGCGCCGACGCTATGCAATGCACTGCATGTTTCCATCTGTACCGGGCTTAAGCCGGTAAGCCCCGCCCCATCGCGGTAAGCCCCGCCCCCCGGCACCGACGCTACGCAACGCACTGCAAGTTGCCGACTGTACCGGGCTTAAGCCGGTAAGCCCCGCCCCCATCGCGGTAAGCCCCGCCCCCGGCACCGACGCTACGCAATGCACTGCAAGTTGCCGACTGTACAGGGCTTAAGCCGGTAAGCCCCGCCCCATCTCGGTAAGCCCCGCCCCCCGGCACCGACGCTACGCAACGCACTGCAAGTTGCCGACTGTACCGGGCTTAAGCCGGTAAGCCCCGCCCCCATCGCGGTAAGCCCCGCCCCCGGCACCGACGCTACGCAATGCACTGCAAGTTGCCGACTGTACCGGGCTTAAGCCGGTAAGCCACGCCCCCATCGCGCGGGCATGTTCAATAAAACAAATGGCGGTGCTATGCCATGAGAAGTAACAGCGGCCCCAGCGCAAAAGGTAACGAAGTGTTGCGTCTGCTGAAGAGGTGGCAGTAAGCATTGCGTGTTGTCAACTGTACCAGCCTAAAGCCGGTAAGCCCCGCCCCCACCCAATGGACGTGGCCAATCATACCAGGCTTAAGCCGGCGAGCCACGCCCCCTGCACCGACCCAATGCTATGTAATTCACTGCAATGCAATTGGTTTTTTTGCCCTTAGTGGGAGTTGAACCCAGGACCCCAGCGCTGCAAGGCTACTGTGCTAACCACTGAGCCACCGTGCTGCCTCTACTCCAAAGCAATTTAAATGAGGGCATGTTTGAAAAACAAGTGGCGGTGCTATGTCATGAAAAGTAGCAGCCGCTTCAGCGCCAAAGGAGATGATGGGTTGCGTCTGCTGAAAAGGTGACAGTAAGCATTGCATGTTGCCATAGTTGCACACTGTACCTGGCATGACGCGGTAAGCCCCGCCCCCATGGCGGTAAGCCCCGCCCCCGGCACCGACGCTACGCAATGCACTGTATGTTGCCGACTGTACAGGGCTTAAGCCGGTAAGCCCCGCCCCATCGCGGTAAGCCCCGCCCCCCGGCACCGACGCTACGCAACGCACTGCAAGTTGCCGACTGTACCGGGCTTAAGCCGGTAAGCCACGCCCCCATCGCGCGGGCATGTTCAATAAAACAAATGGCGGTGCTATGCCATGAGAAGTAACAGCGGCCCCAGCGCAAAAGGTAACGAAGTGTTGCGTCTGCTGAAGAGGTGGCAGTAAGCATTGCGTGTTGTCAACTGTACCAGGCTAAAGCCGGTAAGCCCCGCCCCCACCCAATGGACGTGGCCAATCATACCAGGCTTAAGCCGGCGAGCCACGCCCCCTGCCCCGACCCAATGCTATGTAATTCACTGCAATGCAATTGGTTTTTTGCCCTTAGTGGGAGTTGAACCCAGGACCCCAGCGCTGCAAGGCTACTGTGCTAACCACTGAGCCACCGTGCTGCCTCTACTCCAAAGCAATTTAAATGAGGGCATGTTTAAAAAACAAGTGGCGGTGCTATGTCATGAAAAGTAGCAGCCGCTTCAGCGCCAAAGGAAATGATGGGTTGCGTCTGCTGAAAAGGTGACAGTAAGCATTGCATGTTGCCATAGTTGCACACTGTACCTGGCATGACGCGGTAAGCCCCGCCCCCATGGCGGTAAGCCCCGCCCCCGGCACCGACGCCACGCAATGCACTGTATGTTGCCGACTGTACAGGGCTTAAGCCGGTAAGCCCCGCCCCATCGCGGTAAGCCCCGCCCCCCGGCACCGACGCTACGCAACGCACTGCAAGTTGCCGACTGTACCGGGCTTAAGCCGGTAAGCCACGCCCCCATCGCGCGGGCATGTTCAATAAAACAAATGGCGGTGCTATGCCATGAGAAGTAACATCGGCCCCAGCGCAAAAGGTAACGAAGTGTTGCGTCTGCTGAAGAGGGGGCAGTAAGCATTGCGTGTTGTCAACTGTACCAGGCTAAAGTCGGTAAGCCCCGCCCCCACCAAATGTACGTGGCCAATCATACCAGGCTTAAGCCAGCGAGCCACGCCCCCTGCGCCGACCCAATGCTATGTAATTCACTGCAATGCAATTGGTTTTTTGCCCTTAGTGGGAGTTGAACCCAGGACCCCAGCGCTGCAAGGCTACTGTGCTAACCACTGAGCCACCGTGCTGCCTCTACTCCAAAGCAATTTAAATGAGGGCATGTTTGAAAAACAAGTGGCGGTGCTATGTCATGAAAAGTAGCAGCCGCTTCAGCGCCAAAGGAAATGATGGGTTGCGTCTGCTGAAAAGGTGACAGTAAGCATTGCATGTTGCCATAGTTGCACACCGTACCTGGCATGACGCGGTAAGCCCCGCCCCCATGGCGGTAAGCCCCGCCCCCGGCACCGACGCTACGCAATGCACTGTATGTTGCCGACTGTACAGGGCTTAAGCCGGTAAGCCCCGCCCCATCGCGGTAAGCCCCGCCCCCGGCGCCAACGCTATGCAATGCACTGCATGTTTCCATCTGTACCGGGCTTAAGCCGGTAAGCCCCGCCCCATCGCGGTAAGCCCCGCCCCCCCGGCACCGACGCTACGCAACGCACTGCAAGTTGCCGACTGTACCGGGCTTAAGCCGGTAAGCCCCGCCCCATCGCGGTAAGCCCCGCCCCCGGCGCCGACGCTATGCAATGCACTGCATGTTTCCATCTGTACCGGGCTTAAGCCGGTAAGCCCCGCCCCATCGCGGTAAGCCCCGCCCCCCGGCACCGACGCTACGCAACGCACTGCAAGTTGCCTACTGTACCGGGCTTAAGCCGGTAAGCCCCGCCCCCATCGCGGTAAGCCCCGCCCCCGGCACCGACGCTACGCAATGCACTGCAAGTTGCCGACTGTACCGGGCTTAAGCCGGTAAGCCCCGCCCCATCGCGGTAAGCCCCGCCCCCCGGCACCGACGCTACGCAACGCACTGCAAGTTGCCGACTGTACCGGGCTTAAGCCGGTAAGCCCCGCCCCCATCGCGGTAAGCCCCGCCCCCGGCACCGACGCTACGCAATGCACTGCAAGTTGCCGACTGTACCGGGCTTAAGCCGGTAAGCCACGCCCCCATCGCGCGGGCATGTTCAATAAAACAAATGGCGGTGCTATGCCATGAGAAGTAACAGCGGCCCCAGCGCAAAAGGTAACGAAGTGTTGCGTCTGCTGAAGAGGTGGCAGTAAGCATTGCGTGTTGTCAACTGTACCAGGCTAAAGCCGGTAAGCCCCGCCCCCACCCAATGGACGTGGCCAATCATACCAGGCTTAAGCCGGCGAGCCACGCCCCCTGCGCCGACCCAATGCTATGTAATTCACTGCAATGCAATTGGTTTTTTTGCCCTTAGTGGGAGTTGAACCCAGGACCCCAGCGCTGCAAGGCTACTGTGCTAACCACTGAGCCACCGTGCTGCCTCTACTCCAAAGCAATTTAAATGAGGGCATGTTTGAAAAACAAGTGGCGGTGCTATGTCATGAAAAGTAGCAGCCGCTTCAGCGCCAAAGGAAATGATGGGTTGCGTCTGCTGAAAAGGTGACAGTAAGCATTGCATGTTGCCATAGTTGCACACTGTACCTGGCATGACGCGGTAAGCCCCGCCCCCATGGCGGTAAGCCCCGCCCCCGGCACCGACGCTACGCAATGCACTGTATGTTGCCGACTGTACAGGGCTTAAGCCGGTAAGCCCCGCCCCATCGCGGTAAGCCCCGCCCCCGGCGCCGACGCTATGCAATGCACTGCATGTTTCCATCTGTACCGGGCTTAAGCCGGTAAGCCCCGCCCCATCGCGGTAAGCCCCGCCCCCCGGCACCGACGCTACGCAACGCACTGCAAGTTGCCAACTGTACCGGGCTTAAGCCGGTAAGCCCCGCCCCCATCGCGGTAAGCCCCGCCCCCGGCACCGACGCTACGCAATGCACTGCAAGTTGCCGACTGTACCGGGCTTAAGCCGGTAAGCCACGCCCCCATCGCGCGGGCATGTTCAATAAAACAAATGGCGGTGCTATGCCATGAGAAGTAACAGCGGCCCCAGCGCAAAAGGTAACGAAGTGTTGCGTCTGCTGAAGAGGTGGCAGTAAGCATTGCGTGTTGTCAACTGTACCAGGCTAAAGCCGGTAAGCCCCGCCCCCACCCAATGGACGTGGCCAATCACACCAGGCTTAAGCCGGCGAGCCACGCCCCCTGCGCCGACCCAATGCTATGTAATTCACTGCAATGCAATTGGTTTTTTGCCCTTAGTGGGAGTTGAACCCAGGACCCCAGCGCTGCAAGGCTACTGTGCTAACCACTGAGCCACCGTGCTGCTTCTACTCCAACGCAATTTAAATGAGGGCATGTTTAAAAAACAAGTGGCGGTGCTATGTCTTGAAAAGTAGCAGCCGCTTCAGCGCCAAAGGAAATGATGGGTTGCGTCTGCTGAAAAGGTGACAGTAAGCATTGCATGTTGCCATAGTTGCACACTGTACCTGGCATGACGCGGTAAGCCCCGCCCCATCGCGGTAAGCCCCGCCCCCGGCACCGACGCTACGCAATGCACTGCAAGTTGCCGACTGTACCGGGCTTAAGCCGGTAAGCCCCGCCCCATCGCGGTAAGCCCCGCCCCCCGGCACCGACGCTACGCAACGCACTGCAAGTTGCCGACTGTACCGGGCTTAAGCCGGTAAGCCCCGCCCCCATCTCGGTTAGCCCCGCCCCCGGCACCGACGCTACGCAATGCACTGCAAGTTGCCGACTGTACCGGGCTTAAGCCGGTAAGCCACGCCCCCATCGCGCGGGCATGTTCAATAAAACAAATGGCGGTGCTATGCCATGAGAAGTAACAGCGGCCCCAGCGCAAAAGGTAACGAAGTGTTGCGTCTGCTGAAGAGGTGGCAGTAAGCTTTGCGTGTTGTCAACTGTACCAGGCTAAAGTCGGTAAGCCCCGCCCCCACCAAATGTACGTGGCCAATCATACCAGGCTTAAGCCAGCGAGCCACGCCCCCTGCGCCGACCCAATGCTATGTAATTCACTGCAATGCAATTGGTTTTTTGCCCTTAGTGGGAGTTGAACCCAGGACCCCAGCGCTGCAAGGCTACTGTGCTAACCACTGAGCCACCGTGCTGCCTCTACTCCAAAGCAATTTAAATGAGGGCATGTTTGAAAAACAAGTGGCGGTGCTATGTCATGAAAAGTAGCAGCCGCTTCAGCGCCAAAGGAAATGATGGGTTGCGTCTGCTGAAAAGGTGACAGTAAGCATTGCATGTTGCCATAGTTGCACACCGTACCTGGCATGACGCGGTAAGCCCCGCCCCCATGGCGGTAAGCCCCGCCCCCGGCACCGACGCTACGCAATGCACTGTATGTTGCCGACTGTACAGGGCTTAAGCCGGTAAGCCCCGCCCCATCGCGGTAAGCCCCGCCCCCGGCGCCGACGCTATGCAATGCACTGCATGTTTCCATCTGTACCGGGCTTAAGCCGGTAAGCCCCGCCCCATCGCGGTAAGCCCCGCCCCCCGGCACCGACGCTACGCAACGCACTGCAAGTTGCCGACTGTACCGGGCTTAAGCCGGTAAGCCCCGCCCCCATCGCGGTAAGCCCCGCCCCCGGCACCGACAATACGCAATGCACTGCAAGTTGCCGACTGTACCGGGCTTAAGCCGGTAAGCCCCGCCCCATCGCGGTAAGCCCCGCCCCCCGGCACCGACGCTACGCAACGCACTGCAAGTTGCCGACTGTACCGGGCTTAAGCCGGTAAGCCCCGCCCCCATCGCGGTAAGCCCCGCCCCCGGCACCGACGCTACGCAATGCACTGCAAGTTGCCGACTGTACCGGGCTTAAGCCGGTAAGCCACGCCCCCATCGCGCGGGCATGTTCAATAAAACAAATGGCGGTGCTATGCCATGAGAAGTAACAGCGGCCCCAGCGCAAAAGGTAACGAAGTGTTGCGTCTGCTGAAGAGGTGGCAGTAAGCATTGCGTGTTGTCAACTGTACCAGGCTAAAGCCGGTAAGCCCCGCCCCCACCCAATGGACGTGGCCAATCATACCAGGCTTAAGCCAGCGAGCCACGCCCCCTGCACCGACCCAATGCTATGTAATTCACTGCAATGCAATTGGTTTTTTTGCCCTTAGTGGGAGTTGAACCCAGGACCCCAGCGCTGCAAGGCTACTGTGCTAACCACTGAGCCACCGTGCTGCCTCTACTCCAAAGCAATTTAAATGAGGGCATGTTTGAAAAACAAGTGGCGGTGCTATGTCATGAAAAGTAGCAGCCGCTTCAGCGCCAAAGGAAATGATGGGTTGCGTCTGCTGAAAAGGTGACAGTAAGCATTGCATGTTGCCATAGTTGCACACCGTACCTGGCATGACGCGGTAAGCCCCGCCCCCATGGCAGTAAGCCCCGCCCCCGGCACCGACGCGACGCAATGCACTGTATGTTGCCGACTGTACAGGGCTTAAGCCGGTAAGCCCCGCCCCATCGCGGTAAGCCCCGCCCCCGGCGCCGACGCTATGCAATGCACTGCATGTTTCCATCTGTACCGGGCTTAAGCCGGTAAGCCCCGCCCCATCGCGGTAAGCCCCGCCCCCCGGCACCGACGCTACGCAACGCACTGCAAGTTGCCGACTGTACCGGGCTTAAGCCGGTAAGCCCCGCCCCCATCGCGGTAAGCCCCGCCCCCGGCACCGACGCTACGCAATGCACTGCAAGTTGCCGACTGTACCGGGCTTAAGCCGGTAAGCCCCGCCCCATCGCCGGAAGCCCCGCCCCCCGGCACCGACGCTACGCAACGCACTGCAAGTTGCCGACTGTACCGGGCTTAAGCCGGTAAGCCCCGCCCCCATCGCGGTAAGCCCCGCCCCCGGCACCGACGCTACGCAATGCACTGCAAGTTGCCGACTGTACCGGGCTTAAGCCGGTAAGCCCCGCCCCATCGCGGTAAGCCCCGCCCCCCGGCACCGACGCTACGCAACGCACTGCAAGTTGCCGACTGTACCGGGCTTAAGCCGGTAAGCCCCGCCCCCATCGCGGTAAGCCCCGCCCCCGGCACCGACGCTACGCAATGCACTGCAAGTTGCCGACTGTACCGGGCTTAAGCCGGTAAGCCACGCCCCCATCGCGCGGGCATGTTCAATAAAACAAATGGCGGTGCTATGCCATGAGAAGTAACAGCGGCCCCAGCGCAAAAGGTAACGAAGTGTTGCGTCTGCTGAAGAGGTGGCAGTAAGCATTGCGTGTTGTCAACTGTACCAGGCTAAAGCCGGTAAGCCCCGCCCCCACCCAATGGACGTGGCCAATCATACCAGGCTTAAGCCGGCGAGCCACGCCCCCTGCCCCGACCCAATGCTATGTAATTCACTGCAATGCAATTGGTTTTTTGCCCTTAGTGGGAGTTGAACCCAGGACCCCAGCGCTGCAAGGCTACTGTGCTAACCACTGAGCCACCGTGCTGCCTCTACTCCAAAGCAATTTAAATGAGGGCATGTTTGAAAAACAAGTGGCGGTGCTATGTCATGAAAAGTAGCAGCCGCTTCAGCGCCAAAGGAAATGATGGGTTGCGTCTGCTGAAAAGGTGACAGTAAGCATTGCATGTTGCCATAGTTGCACACTGTACCTGGCATGACGCGGTAAGCCCCGCCCCCATGGCGGTAAGCCCCGCCCCCGGCACCGACGCTACGCAATGCACTGTATGTTGCCGACTGTACAGGGCTTAAGCCGGTAAGCCCCGCCCCATCGCGGTAAGCCCCGCCCCCGGCGCCGACGCTATGCAATGCACTGCATGTTTCCATCTGTACCGGGCTTAAGCCGGTAAGCCCCGCCCCATCGCGGTAAGCCCCGCCCCCCGGCACCGACGCTACGCAACGCACTGCAAGTTGCCAACTGTACCGGGCTTAAGCCGGTAAGCCCCGCCCCCATCGCGGTAAGCCCCGCCCCCGGCACCGACGCTACGCAATGCACTGCAAGTTGCCGACTGTACCGGGCTTAAGCCGGTAAGCCACGCCCCCATCGCGCGGGCATGTTCAATAAAACAAATGGCGGTGCTATGCCATGAGAAGTAACAGCGGCCCCAGCGCAAAAGGTAACGAAGTGTTGCGTCTGCTGAAGAGGTGGCAGTAAGCATTGCGTGTTGTCAACTGTACCAGGCTAAAGCCGGTAAGCCCCGCCCCCACCCAATGGACGTGGCCAATCACACCAGGCTTAAGCCGGCGAGCCACGCCCCCTGCGCCGACCCAATGCTATGTAATTCACTGCAATGCAATTGGTTTTTTGCCCTTAGTGGGAGTTGAACCCAGGACCCCAGCGCTGCAAGGCTACTGTGCTAACCACTGAGCCACCGTGCTGCCTCTACTCCAAAGCAATTTAAATGAGGGCATGTTTAAAAAACAAGTGGCGGTGCTATGTCTTGAAAAGTAGCAGCCGCTTCAGCGCCAAAGGAAATGATGGGTTGCGTCTGCTGAAAAGGTGACAGTAAGCATTGCATGTTGCCATAGTTGCACACTGTACCTGGCATGACGCGGTAAGCCCCGCCCCATCGCGGTAAGCCCCGCCCCCGGCACCGACGCTACGCAATGCACTGCAAGTTGCCGACTGTACCGGGCTTAAGCCGGTAAGCCCCGCCCCATCGCGGTAAGCCCCGCCTCCCGGCACCGACGCTACGCAACGCACTGCAAGTTGCCGACTGTACCGGGCTTAAGCCGGTAAGCCCCGCCCCCATCTCGGTTAGCCCCGCCCCCGGCACCGACGCTACGCAACGCACTGCAAGTTGCCGACTGTACCGGGCTTAAGCCGGTAAGCCACGCCCCCATCGCGCGGGCATGTTCAATAAAACAAATGGCGGTGCTATGCCATGAGAAGTAACAGCGGCCCCAGCGCAAAAGGTAACGAAGTGTTGCGTCTGCTGAAGAGGTGGCAGTAAGCTTTGCGTGTTGTCAACTGTACCAGGCTAAAGCCGGTAAGCCCCGCCCCCACCCAATGGACGTGGCCAATCATACCAGGCTTAAGCCAGCGTGCCACGCCCCCTGCGCCGACCCAATGCTATGTAATTCACTGCAATGCAATTGGTTTTTTTGCCCTTAGTGGGAGTTGAACCCAGGACCCCAGCGCTGCAAGGCTCCTGTGCTAACCACTGAGCCACCGTGCTGCCTCTACTCCAAAGCAATTTAAATGAGGGCATGTTTAAAAAACAAGTGGCGGTGCTATGTCATGAAAAGTAGCAGCCGCTTCAGCGCCAAAGGAGATGATGGGTTGCGTCTGCTGAAAAGGTGACAGTAAGCATTGCATGTTGCCATAGTTGCACACTGTACCTGGCATGACGCGGTAAGCCCCGCCCCCATGGCGGTAAGCCCCGCCCCCGGCACCGACGCCACGCAATGCACTGTATGTTGCCGACTGTACAGGGCTTAAGCCGGTAAGCCCCGCCCCATCGCGGTAAGCCCCGCCCCCCGGCACCGACGCTACGCAATGCACTGCAAGTTGCCGACTGTACCGGGCTTAAGCCGGTAAGCCACGCCCCCATCGCGCGGGCATGTTCAATAAAACAAATGGCGGTGCTATGCCATGAGAAGTAACAGCGGCCCCAGCGCAAAAGGTAACGAAGTGTTGCGTCTGCTGAAGAGGTGGCAGTAAGCATTGCGTGTTGTCAACTGTACCAGGCTAAAGCCGGTAAGCCCCGCCCCCACCCAATGGACGTGGCCAATCATACCAGGCTTAAGCCAGCGAGCCACGCCCCCTGCGCCGACCCAATGCTATGTAATTCACTGCAATGCAATTGGTTTTTTGCCCTTAGTGGGAGCTGAACCCAGGACCCCAGCGCTGCAAGGCTACTGTGCTAACCACTGAGCCACCGTGCTGCCTCTACTCCAAAGCAATTTAAATGAGGGCATGTTTGAAAAACAAGTGGCGGTGCTATGTCATGAAAAGTAGCAGCCGCTTCAGCGCCAAAGGAAATGATGGGTTGCGTCTGCTGAAAAGGTGACAGTAAGCATTGCATGTTGCCATAGTTGCACACCGTACCTGGCATGACGCGGTAAGCCCCGCCCCCATGGCGGTAAGCCCCGCCCCCGGCACCGACGCTACGCAATGCACTGTATGTTGCCGACTGTACAGGGCTTAAGCCGGTAAGCCCCGCCCCATCGCGGTAAGCCCCGCCCCCGGCGCCAACGCTATGCAATGCACTGCATGTTTCCATCTGTACCGGGCTTAAGCCGGTAAGCCCCGCCCCATCGCGGTAAGCCCCGCCCCCCGGCACCGACGCTACGCAACGCACTGCAAGTTGCCGACTGTACCGGGCTTAAGCCGGTAAGCCCCGCCCCATCGCGGTAAGCCCCGCCCCCGGCGCCGACGCTATGCAATGCACTGCATGTTTCCATCTGTACCGGGCTTAAGCCGGTAAGCCCCGCCCCATCGCGGTAAGCCCCGCCCCCCGGCACCGACGCTACGCAACGCACTGCAAGTTGCCGACTGTACCGGGCTTAAGCCGGTAAGCCCCGCCCCCATCGCGGTAAGCCCCGCCCCCGGCACCGACGCTACGCAATGCACTGCAAGTTGCCGACTGTACCGGGCTTAAGCCGGTAAGCCCCGCCCCATCGCGGTAAGCCCCGCCCCCCGGCACCGACGCTACGCAACGCACTGCAAGTTGCCGACTGTACCGGGCTTAAGCCGGTAAGCCCCGCCCCCATCGCGGTAAGCCCCGCCCCCGGCACCGACGCTACGCAATGCACTGCAAGTTGCCGACTGTACCGGGCTTAAGCCGGTAAGCCACGCCCCCATCGCGCGGGCATGTTCAATAAAACAAATGGCGGTGCTATGCCATGAGAAGTAACAGCGGCCCCAGCGCAAAAGGTAACGAAGTGTTGCGTCTGCTGAAGAGGTGGCAGTAAGCATTGCGTGTTGTCAACTGTACCAGGCTAAAGCCGGTAAGCCCCGCCCCCACCCAATGGACGTGGCCAATCATACCAGGCTTAAGCCGGCGAGCCACGCCCCCTGCCCCGACCCAATGCTATGTAATTCACTGCAATGCAATTGGTTTTTTGCCCTTAGTGGGAGTTGAACCCAGGACCCCAGCGCTGCAAGGCTACTGTGCTAACCACTGAGCCACCGTGCTGCCTCTACTCCAAAGCAATTTAAATGAGGGCATGTTTGAAAAACAAGTGGCGGTGCTATGTCATGAAAAGTAGCAGCCGCTTCAGCGCCAAAGGAAATGATGGGTTGCGTCTGCTGAAAAGGTGACAGTAAGCATTGCATGTTGCCATAGTTGCACACTGTACCTGGCATGACGCGGTAAGCCCCGCCCCCATGGCGGTAAGCCCCGCCCCCGGCACCGACGCTACGCAATGCACTGTATGTTGCCGACTGTACAGGGCTTAAGCCGGTAAGCCCCGCCCCATCGCGGTAAGCCCCGACCCCGGCGCCGACGCTATGCAATGCACTGCATGTTTCCATCTGTACCGGGCTTAAGCCGGTAAGCCCCGCTCCCATCGCGGTAAGCCCCGCCCCCGGCACCGACGCTACGCAATGCACTGCAAGTTGCCGACTGTACCGGGCTTAAGCCGGTAAGCCACGCCCCCATCGCGCGGGCATGTTCAATAAAACAAATGGCGGTGCTATGCCATGAGAAGTAACAGCGGCCCCAGCGCAAAAGGTAACGAAGTGTTGCGTCTGCTGAAGAGGTGGCAGTAAGCATTGCGTGTTGTCAACTGTACCAGGCTAAAGCCGGTAAGCCCCGCCCCCACCCAATGGACGTGGCCAATCACACCAGGCTTAAGCCGGCGAGCCACGCCCCCTGCGCCGACCCAATGCTATGTAATTCACTGCAATGCAATTGGTTTTTTGCCCTTAGTGGGAGTTGAACCCAGGACCCCAGCGCTGCAAGGCTACTGTGCTAACCACTGAGCCACCGTGCTGCCTCTACTCCAACGCAATTTAAATGAGGGCATGTTTAAAAAACAAGTGGCGGTGCTATGTCTTGAAAAGTAGCAGCCGCTTCAGCGCCAAAGGAAATGATGGGTTGCGTCTGCTGAAAAGGTGACAGTAAGCATTGCATGTTGCCATAGTTGCACACTGTACCTGGCATGACGCGGTAAGCCCCGCCCCATCGCGGTAAGCCCCGCCCCCGGCACCGACGCTACGCAATGCACTGCAAGTTGCCGACTGTACCGGGCTTAAGCCGGTAAGCCCCGCCCCATCGCGGTAAGCCCCGCCCCCCGGCACCGACGCTACGCAACGCACTGCAAGTTGCCGACTGTACCGGGCTTAAGCCGGTAAGCCCCGCCCCCATCTCGGTTAGCCCCGCCCCCGGCACCGACGCTACGCAATGCACTGCAAGTTGCCGACTGTACCGGGCTTAAGCCGGTAAGCCACGCCCCCATCGCGCGGGCATGTTCAATAAAACAAATGGCGGTGCTATGCCATGAGAAGTAACAGCGGCCCCAGCGCAAAAGGTAACGAAGTGTTGCGTCTGCTGAAGAGGTGGCAGTAAGCTTTGCGTGTTGTCAACTGTACCAGGCTAAAGTCGGTAAGCCCCGCCCCCACCAAATGTACGTGGCCAATCATACCAGGCTTAAGCCAGCGAGCCACGCCCCCTGCGCCGACCCAATGCTATGTAATTCACTGCAATGCAATTGGTTTTTTGCCCTTAGTGGGAGTTGAACCCAGGACCCCAGCGCTGCAAGGCTACTGTGCTAACCACTGAGCCACCGTGCTGCCTCTACTCCAAAGCAATTTAAATGAGGGCATGTTTGAAAAACAAGTGGCGGTGCTATGTCATGAAAAGTAGCAGCCGCTTCAGCGCCAAAGGAAATGATGGGTTGCGTCTGCTGAAAAGGTGACAGTAAGCATTGCATGTTGCCATAGTTGCACACCGTACCTGGCATGACGCGGTAAGCCCCGCCCCCATGGCGGTAAGCCCCGCCCCCGGCACCGACGCTACGCAATGCACTGTATGTTGCCGACTGTACAGGGCTTAAGCCGGTAAGCCCCGCCCCCATCGCGGTAAGCCCCGCCCCCGGCACCGACGCTACGCAATGCACTGCAAGTTGCCGACTGTACCGGGCTTAAGCCGGTAAGCCCCGCCCCCACGCCGTAACCCCCGCCCCCCGGCACCGACGCTACGCAACGCACTGCATGTTGCCGACTGTACCGGGCTTAAGCCGGTAAGCCCCGCCCCCATCGCGGTAAGCCCCGCCCCCGGCACCGACGCTACGCAATGCACTGCAAGTTGCCGACTGTACCGGGCTTAAGCCGGTAAGCCACGCCCCCATCGCGCGGGCATGTTCAATAAAACAAATGGCGGTGCTATGCCATGAGAAGTAACAGCGGCCCCAGCGCAAAAGGTAACGAAGTGTTGCGTCTGCTGAAGAGGTGGCAGTAAGCATTGCGTGTTGTCAACTGTACCAGGCTAAAGCCGGTAAGCCCCGCCCCCACCCAATGGACGTGGCCAATCATACCAGGCTTAAGCCGGCGAGCCACGCCCCCTGCCCCGACCCAATGCTATGTAATTCACTGCAATGCAATTGGTTTTTTGCCCTTAGTGGGAGTTGAACCCAGGACCCCAGCGCTGCAAGGCTACTGTGCTAACCACTGAGCCACCGTGCTGCCTCTACTCCAAAGCAATTTAAATGAGGGCATGTTTGAAAAACAAGTGGCGGTGCTATGTCATGAAAAGTAGCAGCCGCTTCAGCGCCAAAGGAAATGATGGGTTGCGTCTGCTGAAAAGGTGACAGTAAGCATTGCATGTTGCCATAGTTGCACACTGTACCTGGCATGACGCGGTAAGCCCCGCCCCCATGGCGGTAAGCCCCGCCCCCGGCACCGACGCTACGCAATGCACTGTATGTTGCCGACTGTACAGGGCTTAAGCCGGTAAGCCCCGCCCCATCGCGGTAAGCCCCGCCCCCGGCGCCGACGCTATGCAATGCACTGCATGTTTCCATCTGTACCGGGCTTAAGCCGGTAAGCCCCGCCCCCATCGCGGTAAGCCCCGCCCCCGGCACCGACGCTACGCAATGCACTGCAAGTTGCCGACTGTACCGGGCTTAAGCCGGTAAGCCACGCCCCCATCGCGCGGGCATGTTCAATAAAACAAATGGCGGTGCTATGCCATGAGAAGTAACAGCGGCCCCAGCGCAAAAGGTAACGAAGTGTTGCGTCTGCTGAAGAGGTGGCAGTAAGCATTGCGTGTTGTCAACTGTACCAGGCTAAAGCCGGTAAGCCCCGCCCCCACCCAATGGACGTGGCCAATCACACCAGGCTTAAGCCGGCGAGCCACGCCCCCTGCGCCGACCCAATGCTATGTAATTCACTGCAATGCAATTGGTTTTTTGCCCTTAGTGGGAGTTGAACCCAGGACCCCAGCGCTGCAAGGCTACTGTGCTAACCACTGAGCCACCGTGCTGCCTCTACTCCAACGCAATTTAAATGAGGGCATGTTTAAAAAACAAGTGGCGGTGCTATGTCTTGAAAAGTAGCAGCCGCTTCAGCGCCAAAGGAAATGATGGGTTGCGTCTGCTGAAAAGGTGACAGTAAGCATTGCATGTTGCCATAGTTGCACACTGTACCTGGCATGACGCGGTAAGCCCCGCCCCATCGCGGTAAGCCCCGCCCCCGGCACCGACGCTACGCAATGCACTGCAAGTTGCCGACTGTACCGGGCTTAAGCCGGTAAGCCCCGCCCCATCGCGGTAAGCCCCGCCCCCCGGCACCGACGCTACGCAACGCACTGCAAGTTGCCGACTGTACCGGGCTTAAGCCGGTAAGCCCCGCCCCCATCTCGGTTAGCCCCGCCCCCGGCACCGACGCTACGCAATGCACTGCAAGTTGCCGACTGTACCGGGCTTAAGCCGGTAAGCCACGCCCCCATCGCGCGGGCATGTTCAATAAAACAAATGGCGGTGCTATGCCATGAGAAGTAACAGCGGCCCCAGCGCAAAAGGTAACGAAGTGTTGCGTCTGCTGAAGAGGTGGCAGTAAGCTTTGCGTGTTGTCAACTGTACCAGGCTAAAGTCGGTAAGCCCCGCCCCCACCAAATGTACGTGGCCAATCATACCAGGCTTAAGCCAGCGAGCCACGCCCCCTGCGCCGACCCAATGCTATGTAATTCACTGCAATGCAATTGGTTTTTTGCCCTTAGTGGGAGTTGAACCCAGGACCCCAGCGCTGCAAGGCTACTGTGCTAACCACTGAGCCACCGTGCTGCCTCTACTCCAAAGCAATTTAAATGAGGGCATGTTTGAAAAACAAGTGGCGGTGCTATGTCATGAAAAGTAGCAGCCGCTTCAGCGCCAAAGGAAATGATGGGTTGCGTCTGCTGAAAAGGTGACAGTAAGCATTGCATGTTGCCATAGTTGCACACCGTACCTGGCATGACGCGGTAAGCCCCGCCCCCATGGCGGTAAGCCCCGCCCCCGGCACCGACGCTACGCAATGCACTGTATGTTGCCGACTGTACAGGGCTTAAGCCGGTAAGCCCCGCCCCATCGCGGTAAGCCCCGCCCCCGGCGCCGACGCTATGCAATGCACTGCATGTTTCCATCTGTACCGGGCTTAAGCCGGTAAGCCCCGCCCCATCGCGGTTAGCCCCGCCCCCCGGCACCGACGCTACGCAACGCACTGCAAGTTGCCGACTGTACCGGGCTTAAGCCGGTAAGCCCCGCCCCCATCGCGGTAAGCCCCGCCCCCGGCACCGACAATACGCAATGCACTGCAAGTTGCCGACTGTACCGGGCTTAAGCCGGTAAGCCCCGCCCCATCGCGGTAAGCCCCGCCCCCCGGCACCGACGCTACGCAACGCACTGCAAGTTGCCGACTGTACCGGGCTTAAGCCGGTAAGCCCCGCCCCCATCGCGGTAAGCCCCGCCCCCGGCACCGACGCTACGCAATGCACTGCAAGTTGCCGACTGTACCGGGCTTAAGCCGGTAAGCCACGCCCCCATCGCGCGGGCATGTTCAATAAAACAAATGGCGGTGCTATGCCATGAGAAGTAACAGCGGCCCCAGCGCAAAAGGTAACGAAGTGTTGCGTCTGCTGAAGAGGTGGCAGTAAGCATTGCGTGTTGTCAACTGTACCAGGCTAAAGCCGGTAAGCCCCGCCCCCACCCAATGGACGTGGCCAATCATACCAGGCTTAAGCCAGCGAGCCACGCCCCCTGCACCGACCCAATGCTATGTAATTCACTGCAATGCAATTGGTTTTTTGCCCTTAGTGGGAGTTGAACCCAGGACCCCAGCGCTGCAAGGCTACTGTGCTAACCACTGAGCCACCGTGCTGCCTCTACTCCAAAGCAATTTAAATGAGGGCATGTTTGAAAAACAAGTGGCGGTGCTATGTCATGAAAAGTAGCAGCCGCTTCAGCGCCAAAGGAAATGATGGGTTGCGTCTGCTGAAAAGGTGACAGTAAGCATTGCATGTTGCCATAGTTGCACACCGTACCTGGCATGACGCGGTAAGCCTCGCCCCCATGGCAGTAAGCCCCGCCCCCGGCACCGACGCTACGCAATGCACTGTATGTTGCCGACTGTACAGGGCTTAAGCCGGTAAGCCCCGCCCCATCGCGGTAAGCCCCGCCCCCGGCGCCGACGCTATGCAATGCACTGCATGTTTCCATCTGTACCGGGCTTAAGCCGGTAAGCCCCGCCCCATCGCGGTAAGCCCCGCCCCCCGGCACCGACGCTACGCAACGCACTGCAAGTTGCCGACTGTACCGGGCTTAAGCCGGTAAGCCCCGCCCCCATCGCGGTAAGCCCCGCCCCCGGCACCGACGCTACGCAATGCACTGCAAGTTGCCGACTGTACCGGGCTTAAGCCGGTAAGCCCCGCCCCATCGCCGTAAGCCCCCCCCCCCGGCACCGACGCTACGCAACGCACTGCAAGTTGCCGACTGTACCGGGCTTAAGCCGGTAAGCCCCGCCCCCATCGCGGTAAGCCCCGCCCCCGGCACCGACGCTACGCAATGCACTGCAAGTTGCCGACTGTACCGGGCTTAAGCCGGTAAGCCCCGCCCCATCGCGGTAAGCCCCGCCCCCCGGCACCGACGCTACGCAACGCACTGCAAGTTGCCGACTGTACCGGGCTTAAGCCGGTAAGCCCCGCCCCCATCGCGGTAAGCCCCGCCCCCGGCACCGACGCTACGCAATGCACTGCAAGTTGCCGACTGTACCGGGCTTAAGCCGGTAAGCCACGCCCCCATCGCGCGGGCATGTTCAATAAAACAAATGGCGGTGCTATGCCATGAGAAGTAACAGCGGCCCCAGCGCAAAAGGTAACGAAGTGTTGCGTCTGCTGAAGAGGTGGCAGTAAGCATTGCGTGTTGTCAACTGTACCAGGCTAAAGCCGGTAAGCCCCGCCCCCACCCAATGGACGTGGCCAATCATACCAGGCTTAAGCCGGCGAGCCACGCCCCCTGCCCCGACCCAATGCTATGTAATTCACTGCAATGCAATTGGTTTTTTGCCCTTAGTGGGAGTTGAACCCAGGACCCCAGCGCTGCAAGGCTACTGTGCTAACCACTGAGCCACCGTGCTGCCTCTACTCCAAAGCAATTTAAATGAGGGCATGTTTGAAAAACAAGTGGCGGTGCTATGTCATGAAAAGTAGCAGCCGCTTCAGCGCCAAAGGAAATGATGGGTTGCGTCTGCTGAAAAGGTGACAGTAAGCATTGCATGTTGCCATAGTTGCACACTGTACCTGGCATGACGCGGTAAGCCCCGCCCCCATGGCGGTAAGCCCCGCCCCCGGCACCGACGCTACGCAATGCACTGTATGTTGCCGACTGTACAGGGCTTAAGCCGGTAAGCCCCGCCCCATCGCGGTAAGCCCCGCCCCCGGCGCCGACGCTATGCAATGCACTGCATGTTTCCATCTGTACCGGGCTTAAGCCGGTAAGCCCCGCCCCATCGCGGTAAGCCCCGCCCCCCGGCACCGACGCTACGCAACGCACTGCAAGTTGCCAACTGTACCGGGCTTAAGCCGGTAAGCCCCGCCCCCATCGCGGTAAGCCCCGCCCCCGGCACCGACGCTACGCAATGCACTGCAAGTTGCCGACTGTACCGGGCTTAAGCCGGTAAGCCACGCCCCCATCGCGCGGGCATGTTCAATAAAACAAATGGCGGTGCTATGCCATGAGAAGTAACAGCGGCCCCAGCGCAAAAGGTAACGAAGTGTTGCGTCTGCTGAAGAGGTGGCAGTAAGCATTGCGTGTTGTCAACTGTACCAGGCTAAAGCCGGTAAGCCCCGCCCCCACCCAATGGACGTGGCCAATCATACCAGGCTTAAGCCAGCGAGCCACGCCCCCTGCCCCGACCCAATGCTATGTAATTCACTGCAATGCAATTGGTTTTTTGCCCTTAGTGGGAGTTGAACCCAGGACCCCAGCGCTGCAAGGCTACTGTGCTAACCACTGAGCCACCGTGCTGCCTCTACTCCAAAGCAATTTAAATGAGGGCATGTTTGAAAAACAAGTGGCGGTGCTATGTCATGAAAAGTAGCAGCCGCTTCAGCGCCAAAGGAAATGATGGGTTGCGTCTGCTGAAAAGGTGACAGTAAGCATTGCATGTTGCCATAGTTGCACACTGTACCTGGCATGACGCGGTAAGCCCCGCCCCCATGGCGGTAAGCCCCGCCCCCGGCACCGACGCTACGCAATGCACTGGATGTTGCCGACTGTACAGGGCTTAAGCCGGTAAGCCCCGCCCCATCGCGGTAAGCCCCGCCCCCGGCGCCGACGCTATGCAATGCACTGCATGTTTCCATCTGTACCGGGCTTAAGCCGGTAAGCCCCGCCCCATCGCGGTAAGCCCCGCCCCCCGGCACCGACGCTACGCAACGCACTGCAAGTTGCCAACTGTACCGGGCTTAAGCCGGTAAGCCCCGCCCCCATCGCGGTAAGCCCCGCCCCCGGCACCGACGCTACGCAATGCACTGCAAGTTGCCGACTGTACCGGGCTTAAGCCGGTAAGCCACGCCCCCATCGCGCGGGCATGTTCAATAAAACAAATGGCGGTGCTATGCCATGAGAAGTAACAGCGGCCCCAGCGCAAAAGGTAACGAAGTGTTGCGTCTGCTGAAGAGGTGGCAGTAAGCATTGCGTGTTGTCAACTGTACCAGGCTAAAGCCGGTAAGCCCCGCCCCCACCCAATGGACGTGGCCAATCACACCAGGCTTAAGCCGGCGAGCCACGCCCCCTGCGCCGACCCAATGCTATGTAATTCACTGCAATGCAATTGGTTTTTTGCCCTTAGTGGGAGTTGAACCCAGGACCCCAGCGCTGCAAGGCTACTGTGCTAACCACTGAGCCACCGTGCTGCCTCTACTCCAAAGCAATTTAAATGAGGGCATGTTTAAAAAACAAGTGGCGGTGCTATGTCTTGAAAAGTAGCAGCCGCTTCAGCGCCAAAGGAAATGATGGGTTGCGTCTGCTGAAAAGGTGACAGTAAGCATTGCATGTTGCCATAGTTGCACACTGTACCTGGCATGACGCGGTAAGCCCCGCCCCATCGCGGTAAGCCCCGCCCCCGGCACCGACGCTACGCAATGCACTGCAAGTTGCCGACTGTACCGGGCTTAAGCCGGTAAGCCCCGCCCCATCGCGGTAAGCCCCGCCCCCCGGCACCGACGCTACGCAACGCACTGCAAGTTGCCGACTGTACCGGGCTTAAGCCGGTAAGCCCCGCCCCCATCTCGGTTAGCCCCGCCCCCGGCACCGACGCTACGCAACGCACTGCAAGTTGCCGACTGTACCGGGCTTAAGCCGGTAAGCCACGCCCCCATCGCGCGGGCATGTTCAATAAAACAAATGGCGGTGCTATGCCATGAGAAGTAACAGCGGCCCCAGCGCAAAAGGTAACGAAGTGTTGCGTCTGCTGAAGAGGTGGCAGTAAGCTTTGCGTGTTGTCAACTGTACCAGGCTAAAGCCGGTAAGCCCCGCCCCCACCCAATGGACGTGGCCAATCATACCAGGCTTAAGCCAGCGTGCCACGCCCCCTGCGCCGACCCAATGCTATGTAATTCACTGCAATGCAATTGGTTTTTTGCCCTTAGTGGGAGTTGAACCCAGGACCCCAGCGCTGCAAGGCTCCTGTGCTAACCACTGAGCCACCGTGCTGCCTCTACTCCAAAGCAATTTAAATGAGGGCATGTTTAAAAAACAAGTGGCGGTGCTATGTCATGAAAAGTAGCAGCCGCTTCAGCGCCAAAGGAGATGATGGGTTGCGTCTGCTGAAAAGGTGACAGTAAGCATTGCATGTTGCCATAGTTGCACACTGTACCTGGCATGACGCGGTAAGCCCCGCCCCCATGGCGGTAAGCCCCGCCCCCGGCACCGACGCCACGCAATGCACTGTATGTTGCCGACTGTACAGGGCTTAAGCCGGTAAGCCCCGCCCCATGGCGGTAAGCCCCGCCCCCGGCACCGACGCTACGCAATGCACTGCAAGTTGCCGACTGTACCGGGCTTAAGCCGGTAAGCCACGCCCCCATCGCGCGGGCATGTTCAATAAAACAAATGGCGGTGCTATGCCATGAGAAGTAACAGCGGCCCCAGCGCAAAAGGTAACGAAGTGTTGCGTCTGCTGAAGAGGTGGCAGTAAGCATTGCGTGTTGTCAACTGTACCAGGCTAAAGCCGGTAAGCCCCGCCCCCACCCAATGGACGTGGCCAATCATACCAGGCTTAAGCCAGCGAGCCACGCCCCCTGCGCCGACCCAATGCTATGTAATTCACTGCAATGCAATTGGTTTTTTGCCCTTAGTGGGAGTTGAACCCAGGACCCCAGCGCTGCAAGGCTACTGTGCTAACCACTGAGCCACCGTGCTGCCTCTACTCCAAAGCAATTTAAATGAGGGCATGTTTGAAAAACAAGTGGCGGTGCTATGTCATGAAAAGTAGCAGCCGCTTCAGCGCCAAAGGAAATGATGGGTTGCGTCTGCTGAAAAGGTGACAGTAAGCATTGCATGTTGCCATAGTTGCACACCGTACCTGGCATGACGCGGTAAGCCCCGCCCCCATGGCGGTAAGCCCCGCCCCCGGCACCGACGCTACGCAATGCACTGTATGTTGCCGACTGTACAGGGCTTAAGCCGGTAAGCCCCGCCCCATCGCGGTAAGCCCCGCCCCCGGCGCCAACGCTATGCAATGCACTGCATGTTTCCATCTGTACCGGGCTTAAGCCGGTAAGCCCCGCCCCATCGCGGTAAGCCCCGCCCCCCGGCACCGACGCTACGCAACGCACTGCAAGTTGCCGACTGTACCGGGCTTAAGCCGGTAAGCCCCGCCCCATCGCGGTAAGCCCCGCCCCCGGCGCCGACGCTATGCAATGCACTGCATGTTTCCATCTGTACCGGGCTTAAGCCGGTAAGCCCCGCCCCATCGCGGTAAGCCCCGCCCCCCGGCACCGACGCTACGCAACGCACTGCAAGTTGCCGACTGTACCGGGCTTAAGCCGGTAAGCCCCGCCCCCATCGCGGTAAGCCCCGCCCCCGGCACCGACGCTACGCAATGCACTGCAAGTTGCCGACTGTACCGGGCTTAAGCCGGTAAGCCCCGCCCCATCGCGGTAAGCCCCGCCCCCCGGCACCGACGCTACGCAACGCACTGCAAGTTGCCGACTGTACCGGGCTTAAGCCGGTAAGCCCCGCCCCCATCGCGGTGACCCCCGCCCCCGGCACCGACGCTACGCAATGCACTGCAAGTTGCCGACTGTACCGGGCTTAAGCCGGTAAGCCACGCCCCCATCGCGCGGGCATGTTCAATAAAACAAATGGCGGTGCTATGCCATGAGAAGTAACAGCGGCCCCAGCGCAAAAGGTAACGAAGTGTTGCGTCTGCTGAAGAGGTGGCAGTAAGCATTGCTTGTTGTCAACTGTACCAGGCTAAAGCCGGTAAGCCCCGCCCCCACCCAATGGACGTGGCCAATCATACCAGGCTTAAGCCGGCGAGCCACGCCCCCTGCCCCGACCCAATGCTATGTAATTCACTGCAATGCAATTGGTTTTTTGCCCTTAGTGGGAGTTGAACCCAGGACCCCAGCGCTGCAAGGCTACTGTGCTAACCACTGAGCCACCGTGCTGCCTCTACTCCAAAGCAATTTAAATGAGGGCATGTTTGAAAAACAAGTGGCGGTGCTATGTCATGAAAAGTAGCAGCCGCTTCAGCGCCAAAGGAAATGATGGGTTGCGTCTGCTGAAAAGGTGACAGTAAGCATTGCATGTTGCCATAGTTGCACACTGTACCTGGCATGACGCGGTAAGCCCCGCCCCCATGGCGGTAAGCCCCGCCCCCGGCACCGACGCTACGCAATGCACTGTATGTTGCCGACTGTACAGGGCTTAAGCCGGTAAGCCCCGCCCCATCGCGGTAAGCCCCGCCCCCGGCGCCGACGCTATGCAATGCACTGCATGTTTCCATCTGTACCGGGCTTAAGCCGGTAAGCCCCGCCCCCATCGCGGTAAGCCCCGCCCCCGGCACCGACGCTACGCAATGCACTGCAAGTTGCCGACTGTACCGGGCTTAAGCCGGTAAGCCACGCCCCCATCGCGCGGGCATGTTCAATAAAACAAATGGCGGTGCTATGCCATGAGAAGTAACAGCGGCCCCAGCGCAAAAGGTAACGAAGTGTTGCGTCTGCTGAAGAGGTGGCAGTAAGCATTGCGTGTTGTCAACTGTACCAGGCTAAAGCCGGTAAGCCCCGCCCCCACCCAATGGACGTGGCCAATCACACCAGGCTTAAGCCGGCGAGCCACGCCCCCTGCGCCGACCCAATGCTATGTAATTCACTGCAATGCAATTGGTTTTTTGCCCTTAGTGGGAGTTGAACCCAGGACCCCAGCGCTGCAAGGCTACTGTGCTAACCACTGAGCCACCGTGCTGCCTCTACTCCAAAGCAATTTAAATGAGGGCATGTTTAAAAAACAAGTGGCGGTGCTATGTCTTGAAAAGTAGCAGCCGCTTCAGCGCCAAAGGAAATGATGGGTTGCGTCTGCTGAAAAGGTGACAGTAAGCATTGCATGTTGCCATAGTTGCACACTGTACCTGGCATGACGCGGTAAGCCCCGCCCCATCGCGGTAAGCCCCGCCCCCGGCACCGACGCTACGCAATGCACTGCAAGTTGCCGACTGTACCGGGCTTAAGCCGGTAAGCCCCGCCCCATCGCGGTAAGCCCCGCCCCCCGGCACCGACGCTACGCAACGCACTGCAAGTTGCCGACTGTACCGGGCTTAAGCCGGTAAGCCCCGCCCCCATCTCGGTTAGCCCCGCCCCCGGCACCGACGCTACGCAACGCACTGCAAGTTGCCGACTGTACCGGGCTTAAGCCGGTAAGCCACGCCCCCATCGCGCGGGCATGTTCAATAAAACAAATGGCGGTGCTATGCCATGAGAAGTAACAGCGGCCCCAGCGCAAAAGGTAACGAAGTGTTGCGTCTGCTGAAGAGGTGGCAGTAAGCTTTGCGTGTTGTCAACTGTACCAGGCTAAAGCCGGTAAGCCCCGCCCCCACCCAATGGACGTGGCCAATCATACCAGGCTTAAGCCAGCGTGCCACGCCCCCTGCGCCGACCCAATGCTATGTAATTCACTGCAATGCAATTGGTTTTTTGCCCTTAGTGGGAGTTGAACCCAGGACCCCAGCGCTGCAAGGCTCCTGTGCTAACCACTGAGCCACCGTGCTGCCTCTACTCCAAAGCAATTTAAATGAGGGCATGTTTAAAAAACAAGTGGCGGTGCTATGTCATGAAAAGTAGCAGCCGCTTCAGCGCCAAAGGAGATGATGGGTTGCGTCTGCTGAAAAGGTGACAGTAAGCATTGCATGTTGCCATAGTTGCACACTGTACCTGGCATGACGCGGTAAGCCCCGCCCCCATGGCGGTAAGCCCCGCCCCCGGCACCGACGCCACGCAATGCACTGTATGTTGCCGACTGTACAGGGCTTAAGCCGGTAAGCCCCGCCCCATCGCGGTAAGCCCCGCCCCCGGCACCGACGCTACGCAACGCACTGCAAGTTGCCGACTGTACCGGGCTTAAGCCGGTAAGCCACGCCCCCATCGCGCGGGCATGTTCAATAAAACAAATGGCGGTGCTATGCCATGAGAAGTAACAGCGGCCCCAGCGCAAAAGGTAACGAAGTGTTGCGTCTGCTGAAGAGGTGGCAGTAAGCATTGCGTGTTGTCAACTGTACCAGGCTAAAGCCGGTAAGCCCCGCCCCCACCCAATGGACGTGGCCAATCATACCAGGCTTAAGCCAGCGAGCCACGCCCCCTGCGCCGACCCAATGCTATGTAATTCACTGCAATGCAATTGGTTTTTTGCCCTTAGTGGGAGTTGAACCCAGGACCCCAGCGCTGCAAGGCTACTGTGCTAACCACTGAGCCACCGTGCTGCCTCTACTCCAAAGCAATTTAAATGAGGGCATGTTTGAAAAACAAGTGGCGGTGCTATGTCATGAAAAGTAGCAGCCGCTTCAGCGCCAAAGGAATTGATGGGTTGCGTCTGCTGAAAAGGTGACAGTAAGCATTGCATGTTGCCATAGTTGCACACCGTACCTGGCATGACGCGGTAAGCCCCGCCCCCATGGCGGTACGCCCCGCCCCCGGCACCGACGCTACGCAATGCACTGTATGTTGCCGACTGTACAGGGCTTAAGCCGGTAAGCCCCGCCCCATCGCGGTAAGCCCCGCCCCCGGCGCCAACGCTATGCAATGCACTGCATGTTTCCATCTGTACCGGGCTTAAGCCGGTAAGCCCCGCCCCATCGCGGTAAGCCCCGCCCCCCGGCACCGACGCTACGCAACGCACTGCAAGTTGCCGACTGTACCGGGCTTAAGCCGGTAAGCCCCGCCCCATCGCGGTAAGCCCCGCCCCCGGCGCCGACGCTATGCAATGCACTGCATGTTTCCATCTGTACCGGGCTTAAGCCGGTAAGCCCCGCCCCATCGCGGTAAGCCCCGCCCCCCGGCACCGACGCTACGCAACGCACTGCAAGTTGCCGACTGTACCGGGCTTAAGCCGGTAAGCCCCGCCCCCATCGCGGTAAGCCCCGCCCCCGGCACCGACGCTACGCAATGCACTGCAAGTTGCCGACTGTACCGGGCTTAAGCCGGTAAGCCCCGCCCCATCGCGGTAAGCCCCGCCCCCCGGCACCGACGCTACGCAACGCACTGCAAGTTGCCGACTGTACCGGGCTTAAGCCGGTAAGCCCCGCCCCCATCGCGGTAAGCCCCGCCCCCGGCACCGACGCTACGCAATGCACTGCAAGTTGCCGACTGTTCCGGGCTTAAGCCGGTAAGCCACGCCCCCATCGCGCGGGCATGTTCAATAAAACAAATGGCGGTGCTATGCCATGAGAAGTAACAGCGGCCCCAGCGCAAAAGGTAACGAAGTGTTGCGTCTGCTGAAGAGGTGGCAGTAAGCATTGCGTGTTGTCAACTGTACCCGGCTAAAGCCTGTAAGCCCCGCCCCCACCCTTTGGACGTGGCCAATCATACCAGGCTTAAGCCGGCGAGCCACGCCCCCTGCCCCGACCCAATGCTATGTAATTCACTGCAATGCAATTGGTTTTTTGCCCTTAGTGGGAGTTGAACCCAGGACCCCAGCGCTGCAAGGCTACTGTGCTAACCACTGAGCCACCGTGCTGCCTCTACTCCAAAGCAATTTAAATGAGGGCATGTTTGAAAAACAAGTGGCGGTGCTATGTCATGAAAAGTAGCAGCCGCTTCAGCGCCAAAGGAAATGATGGGTTGCGTCTGCTGAAAAGGTGACAGTAAGCATTGCATGTTGCCATAGTTGCACACTGTACCTGGCATGACGCGGTAAGCCCCGCCCCCATGGCGGTAAGCCCCGCCCCCGGCACCGACGCTACGCAATGCACTGTATGTTGCCGACTGTACAGGGCTTAAGCCGGTAAGCCCCGCCCCATCGCGGTAAGCCCCGCCCCCGGCGCCGACGCTATGCAATGCACTGCATGTTTCCATCTGTACCGGGCTTAAGCCGGTAAGCCCCGCCCCATCGCGGTAAGCCCCGCCCCCCGGCACCGACGCTACGCAACGCACTGCAAGTTGCCAACTGTACCGGGCTTAAGCCGGTAAGCCCCGCCCCCATCGCGGTAAGCCCCGCCCCCGGCACCGACGCTACGCAATGCACTGCAAGTTGCCGACTGTACCGGGCTTAAGCCGGTAAGCCACGCCCCCATCGCGCGGGCATGTTCAATAAAACAAATGGCGGTGCTATGCCATGAGAAGTAACAGCGGCCCCAGCGCAAAAGGTAACGAAGTGTTGCGTCTGCTGAAGAGGTGGCAGTAAGCATTGCGTGTTGTCAACTGTACCAGGCTAAAGCCGGTAAGCCCCGCCCCCACCCAATGGACGTGGCCAATCACACCAGGCTTAAGCCGGCGAGCCACGCCCCCTGCGCCGACCCAATGCTATGTAATTCACTGCAATGCAATTGGTTTTTTGCCCTTAGTGGGAGTTGAACCCAGGACCCCAGCGCTGCAAGGCTACTGTGCTAACCACTGAGCCACCGTGCTGCCTCTACTCCAAAGCAATTTAAATGAGGGCATGTTTGAAAAACAAGTGGCGGTGCTATGTCATGAAAAGTAGCAGCCGCTTCAGCGCCAAAGGAAATGATGGGTTGCGTCTGCTGAAAAGGTGACAGTAAGCATTGCATGTTGCCATAGTTGCACACTGTACCTGGCATGACGCGGTAAGCCCCGCCCCCATGGCGGTAAGCCCCGCCCCCGGCACCGACGCTACGCAATGCACTGTATGTTGCCGACTGTACAGGGCTTAAGCCGGTAAGCCCCGCCCCATCGCGGTAAGCCCCGCCCCCGGCGCCGACGCTATGCAATGCACTGCATGTTTCCATCTGTACCGGGCTTAAGCCGGTAAGCCCCGCCCCATCGCGGTAAGCCCCGCCCCCCGGCACCGACGCTACGCAACGCACTGCAAGTTGCCAACTGTACCGGGCTTAAGCCGGTAAGCCCCGCCCCCATCGCGGTAAGCCCCGCCCCCGGCACCGACGCTACGCAATGCACTGCAAGTTGCCGACTGTACCGGGCTTAAGCCGGTAAGCCACGCCCCCATCGCGCGGGCATGTTCAATAAAACAAATGGCGGTGCTATGCCATGAGAAGTAACAGCGGCCCCAGCGCAAAAGGTAACGAAGTGTTGCGTCTGCTGAAGAGGTGGCAGTAAGCATTGCGTGTTGTCAACTGTACCAGGCTAAAGCCGGTAAGCCCCGCCCCCACCCAATGGACGTGGCCAATCACACCAGGCTTAAGCCGGCGAGCCACGCCCCCTGCGCCGACCCAATGCTATGTAATTCACTGCAATGCAATTGGTTTTTTGCCCTTAGTGGGAGTTGAACCCAGGACCCCAGCGCTGCAAGGCTACTGTGCTAACCACTGAGCCACCGTGCTGCCTCTACTCCAAAGCAATTTAAATGAGGGCATGTTTAAAAAACAAGTGGCGGTGCTATGTCTTGAAAAGTAGCAGCCGCTTCAGCGCCAAAGGAAATGATGGGTTGCGTCTGCTGAAAAGGTGACAGTAAGCATTGCATGTTGCCATAGTTGCACACTGTACCTGGCATGACGCGGTAAGCCCCGCCCCATCGCGGTAAGCCCCGCCCCATCGCGGTAAGCCCCGCCCCCCGGCACCGACGCTACGCAACGCACTGCAAGTTGCCGACTGTACCGGGCTTAAGCCGGTAAGCCCCGCCCCATCGCGGTAAGCCCCGCCCCCGGCGCCGACGCTATGCAATGCACTGCATGTTTCCATCTGTACCGGGCTTAAGCCGGTAAGCCCCGCCCCATCGCGGTAAGCCCCGCCCCCCGGCACCGACGCTACGCAACGCACTGCAAGTTGCCGACTGTACCGGGCTTAAGCCGGTAAGCCCCGCCCCCATCGCGGTAAGCCCCGCCCCCGGCACCGACGCTACGCAATGCACTGCAAGTTGCCGACTGTACCGGGCTTAAGCCGGTAAGCCCCGCCCCATCGCGGTAAGCCCCGCCCCCCGGCACCGACGCTACGCAACGCACTGCAAGTTGCCGACTGTACCGGGCTTAAGCCGGTAAGCCCCGCCCCCATCGCGGTAAGCCCCGCCCCCGGCACCGACGCTACGCAATGCACTGCAAGTTGCCGACTGTACCGGGCTTAAGCCGGTAAGCCACGCCCCCATCGCGCGGGCATGTTCAATAAAACAAATGGCGGTGCTATGCCATGAGAAGTAACAGCGGCCCCAGCGCAAAAGGTAACGAAGTGTTGCGTCTGCTGAAGAGGTGGCAGTAAGCATTGCGTGTTGTCAACTGTACCAGGCTAAAGCCGGTAAGCCCCGCCCCCACCCAATGGACGTGGCCAATCATACCAGGCTTAAGCCGGCGAGCCACGCCCCCTGCCCCGACCCAATGCTATGTAATTCACTGCAATGCAATTGGTTTTTTGCCCTTAGTGGGAGTTGAACCCAGGACCCCAGCGCTGCAAGGCTACTGTGCTAACCACTGAGCCACCGTGCTGCCTCTACTCCAAAGCAATTTAAATGAGGGCATGTTTGAAAAACAAGTGGCGGTGCTATGTCATGAAAAGTAGCAGCCGCTTCAGCGCCAAAGGAAATGATGGGTTGCGTCTGCTGAAAAGGTGACAGTAAGCATTGCATGTTGCCATAGTTGCACACTGTACCTGGCATGACGCGGTAAGCCCCGCCCCCATGGCGGTAAGCCCCGCCCCCGGCACCGACGCTACGCAATGCACTGTATGTTGCCGACTGTACAGGGCTTAAGCCGGTCAGCCCCGCCCCATCGCGGTAAGCCCCGCCCCCGGCGCCGACGCTATGCAATGCACTGCATGTTTCCATCTGTACCGGGCTTAAGCCGGTAAGCCCCGCCCCCATCGCGGTAAGCCCCGCCCCCGGCACCGACGCTACGCAATGCACTGCAAGTTGCCGACTGTACCGGGCTTAAGCCGGTAAGCCACGCCCCCATCGCGCGGGCATGTTCAATAAAACAAATGGCGGTGCTATGCCATGAGAAGTAACAGCGGCCCCAGCGCAAAAGGTAACGAAGTGTTGCGTCTGCTGAAGAGGTGGCAGTAAGCATTGCGTGTTGTCAACTGTACCAGGCTAAAGCCGGTAAGCCCCGCCCCCACCCAATGGACGTGGCCAATCACACCAGGCTTAAGCCGGCGAGCCACGCCCCCTGCGCCGACCCAATGCTATGTAATTCACTGCAATGCAATTGGTTTTTTGCCCTTAGTGGGAGTTGAACCCAGGACCCCAGCGCTGCAAGGCTACTGTGCTAACCACTGAGCCACCGTGCTGCCTCTACTCCAAAGCAATTTAAATGAGGGCATGTTTAAAAAACAAGTGGCGGTGCTATGTCTTGAAAAGTAGCAGCCGCTTCAGCGCCAAAGGAAATGATGGGTTGCGTCTGCTGAAAAGGTGACAGTAAGCATTGCATGTTGCCATAGTTGCACACTGTACCTGGCATGACGCGGTAAGCCCCGCCCCATCGCGGTAAGCCCCGCCCCCGGCACCGACGCTACGCAATGCACTGCAAGTTGCCGACTGTACCGGGCTTAAGCCGGTAAGCCCCGCCCCATCGCGGTAAGCCCCGCCCCCCGGCACCGACGCTACGCAACGCACTGCAAGTTGCCGACTGTACCGGGCTTAAGCCGGTAAGCCCCGCCCCCATCTCGGTTAGCCCCGCCCCCCGGCACCGACGCTACGCAACGCACTGCAAGTTGCCGACTGTACCGGGCTTAAGCCGGTAAGCCACGCCCCCATCGCGCGGGCATGTTCAATAAAACAAATGGCGGTGCTATGCCATGAGAAGTAACAGCGGCCCCAGCGCAAAAGGTAACGAAGTGTTGCGTCTGCTGAAGAGGTGGCAGTAAGCATTGCGTGTTGTCAACTGTACCAGGCTAAAGCCGGTAAGCCCCGCCCCCACCCAATGGACGTGGCCAATCATACCAGGCTTAAGCCAGCGAGCCACGCCCCCTGCGCCGACCCAATGCTATGTAATTCACTGCAATGCAATTGGTTTTTTGCCCTTAGTGGGAGTTGAACCCAGGACCCCAGCGCTGCAAGGCTACTGTGCTAACCACTGAGCCACCGTGCTGCCTCTACTCCAAAGCAATTTAAATGAGGGCATGTTTGAAAAACAAGTGGCGGTGCTATGTCATGAAAAGTAGCAGCCGCTTCAGCGCCAAAGGAAATGATGGGTTGCGTCTGCTGAAAAGGTGACAGTAAGCATTGCATGTTGCCATAGTTGCACACCGTACCTGGCATGACGCGGTAAGCCCCGCCCCCATGGCGGTAAGCCCCGCCCCCGGCACCGACGCTACGCAATGCACTGTATGTTGCCGACTGTACAGGGCTTAAGCCGGTAAGCCCCGCCCCATCGCGGTAAGCCCCGCCCCCGGCGCCAACGCTATGCAATGCACTGCATGTTTCCATCTGTACCGGGCTTAAGCCGGTAAGCCCCGCCCCATCGCGGTAAGCCCCGCCCCCCGGCACCGACGCTACGCAACGCACTGCAAGTTGCCGACTGTACCGGGCTTAAGCCGGTAAGCCCCGCCCCATCGCGGTAAGCCCCGCCCCCGGCGCCGACGCTATGCAATGCACTGCATGTTTCCATCTGTACCGGGCTTAAGCCGGTAAGCCCCGCCCCATCGCGGTAAGCCCCGCCCCCCGGCACCGACGCTACGCAACGCACTGCAAGTTGCCGACTGTACCGGGCTTAAGCCGGTAAGCCCCGCCCCCCTCGCGGTAAGCCCCGCCCCCGGCACCGACGCTACGCAATGCACTGCAAGTTGCCGACTGTACCGGGCTTAAGCCGGTAAGCCCCGCCCCATCGCGGTAAGCCCCGCCCCCCGGCACCGACGCTACGCAACGCACTGCAAGTTGCCGACTGTACCGGGCTTAAGCCGGTAAGCCCCGCCCCCATCGCGGTAAGCCCCGCCCCCGGCACCGACGCTACGCAATGCACTGCAAGTTGCCGACTGTTCCGGGCTTAAGCCGGTAAGCCACGCCCCCATCGCGCGGGCATGTTCAATAAAACAAATGGCGGTGCTATGCCATGAGAAGTAACAGCGGCCCCAGCGCAAAAGGTAACGAAGTGTTGCGTCTGCTGAAGAGGTGGCAGTAAGCATTGCGTGTTGTCAACTGTACCAGGCTAAAGCCGGTAAGCCCCGCCCCCACCCTATGGACGTGGCCAATCATACCAGGCTTAAGCCGGCGAGCCACGCCCCCTGCCCCGACCCAATGCTATGTAATTCACTGCAATGCAATTGGTTTTTTGCCCTTAGTGGGAGTTGAACCCAGGACCCCAGCGCTGCAAGGCTACTGTGCTAACCACTGAGCCACCGTGCTGCCTCTACTCCAAAGCAATTTAAATGAGGGCATGTTTGAAAAACAAGTGGCGGTGCTATGTCATGAAAAGTAGCAGCCGCTTCAGCGCCAAAGGAAATGATGGGTTGCGTCTGCTGAAAAGGTGACAGTAAGCATTGCATGTTGCCATAGTTGCACACTGTACCTGGCATGACGCGGTAAGCCCCGCCCCCATGGCGGTAAGCCCCGCCCCCGGCACCGACGCTACGCAATGCACTGTATGTTGCCGACTGTACAGGGCTTAAGCCGGTAAGCCCCGCCCCATCGCGGTAAGCCCCGCCCCCGGCGCCGACGCTATGCAATGCACTGCATGTTTCCATCTGTACCGGGCTTAAGCCGGTAAGCCCCGCCCCATCGCGGTAAGCCCCGCCCCCCGGCACCGACGCTACGCAACGCACTGCAAGTTGCCAACTGTACCGGGCTTAAGCCGGTAAGCCCCGCCCCCATCGCGGTAAGCCCCGCCCCCGGCACCGACGCTACGCAATGCACTGCAAGTTGCCGACTGTACCGGGCTTAAGCCGGTAAGCCACGCCCCCATCGCGCGGGCATGTTCAATAAAACAAATGGCGGTGCTATGCCATGAGAAGTAACAGCGGCCCCAGCGCAAAAGGTAACGAAGTGTTGCGTCTGCTGAAGAGGTGGCAGTAAGCATTGCGTGTTGTCAACTGTACCAGGCTAAAGCCGGTAAGCCCCGCCCCCACCCAATGGACGTGGCCAATCACACCAGGCTTAAGCCGGCGAGCCACGCCCCCTGCGCCGACCCAATGCTATGTAATTCACTGCAATGCAATTGGTTTTTTGCCCTTAGTGGGAGTTGAACCCAGGACCCCAGCGCTGCAAGGCTACTGTGCTAACCACTGAGCCACCGTGCTGCCTCTACTCCAAAGCAATTTAAATGAGGGCATGTTTGAAAAACAAGTGGCGGTGCTATGTCATGAAAAGTAGCAGCCGCTTCAGCGCCAAAGGAAATGATGGGTTGCGTCTGCTGAAAAGGTGACAGTAAGCATTGCATGTTGCCATAGTTGCACACTGTACCTGGCATGACGCGGTAAGCCCCGCCCCCATGGCGGTAAGCCCCGCCCCCGGCACCGACGCTACGCAATGCACTGTATGTTGCCGACTGTACAGGGCTTAAGCCGGTAAGCCCCGCCCCATCGCGGTAAGCCCCGCCCCCGGCGCCGACGCTATGCAATGCACTGCATGTTTCCATCTGTACCGGGCTTAAGCCGGTAAGCCCCGCCCCATCGCGGTAAGCCCCGCCCCCCGGCACCGACGCTACGCAACGCACTGCAAGTTGCCAACTGTACCGGGCTTAAGCCGGTAAGCCCCGCCCCCATCGCGGTACGCCCCGCCCCCGGCACCGACGCTACGCAATGCACTGCAAGTTGCCGACTGTACCGGGCTTAAGCCCGGTAAGCCACGCCCCCATCGCGCGGGCATGTTCAATAAAACAAATGGCGGTGCTATGCCATGAGAAGTAACAGCGGCCCCAGCGCAAAAGGTAACGAAGTGTTGCGTCTGCTGAAGAGGTGGCAGTAAGCATTGCGTGTTGTCAACTGTACCAGGCTAAAGCCGGTAAGCCCCGCCCCCACCCAATGGACGTGGCCAATCACACCAGGCTTAAGCCGGCGAGCCACGCCCCCTGCGCCGACCCAATGCTATGTAATTCACTGCAATGCAATTGGTTTTTTGCCCTTAGTGGGAGTTGAACCCAGGACCCCAGCGCTGCAAGGCTACTGTGCTAACCACTGAGCCACCGTGCTGCCTCTACTCCAAAGCAATTTAAATGAGGGCATGTTTAAAAAACAAGTGGCGGTGCTATGTCTTGAAAAGTAGCAGCCGCTTCAGCGCCAAAGGAAATGATGGGTTGCGTCTGCTGAAAAGGTGACAGTAAGCATTGCATGTTGCCATAGTTGCACACTGTACCTGGCATGACGCGGTAAGCCCCGCCCCATCGCGGTAAGCCCCGCCCCCGGCACCGACGCTACGCAATGCACTGCAAGTTGCCGACTGTACCGGGCTTAAGCCGGTAAGCCCCGCCCCATCGCGGTAAGCCCCGCCCCCCGGCACCGACGCTACGCAACGCACTGCAAGTTGCCGACTGTACCGGGCTTAAGCCGGTAAGCCCCGCCCCCATCTCGGTTAGCCCCGCCCCCGGCACCGACGCTACGCAACGCACTGCAAGTTGCCGACTGTACCGGGCTTAAGCCGGTAAGCCACGCCCCCATCGCGCGGGCATGTTCAATAAAACAAATGGCGGTGCTATGCCATGAGAAGTAACAGCGGCCCCAGCGCAAAAGGTAACGAAGTGTTGCGTCTGCTGAAGAGGTGGCAGTAAGCTTTGCGTGTTGTCAACTGTACCAGGCTAAAGCCGGTAAGCCCCGCCCCCACCCAATGGACGTGGCCAATCATACCAGGCTTAAGCCAGCGTGCCACGCCCCCTGCGCCGACCCAATGCTATGTAATTCACTGCAATGCAATTGGTTTTTTGCCCTTAGTGGGAGTTGAACCCAGGACCCCAGCGCTGCAAGGCTCCTGTGCTAACCACTGAGCCACCGTGCTGCCTCTACTCCAAAGCAATTTAAATGAGGGCATGTTTAAAAAACAAGTGGCGGTGCTATGTCATGAAAAGTAGCAGCCGCTTCAGCGCCAAAGGAGATGATGGGTTGCGTCTGCTGAAAAGGTGACAGTAAGCATTGCATGTTGCCATAGTTGCACACTGTACCTGGCATGACGCGGTAAGCCCCGCCCCCATGGCGGTAAGCCCCGCCCCCGGCACCGACGCCACGCAATGCACTGTATGTTGCCGACTGTACCGGGCTTAAGCCGGTAAGCCCCGCCCCATCGCGGTAAGCCCCGCCCCCCGGCACCGACGCTACGCAACGCACTGCAAGTTGCCGACTGTACCGGGCTTAAGCCGGTAAGCCACGCCCCCATCGCGCGGGCATGTTCAATAAAACAAATGGCGGTGCTATGCCATGAGAAGTAACAGCGGCCCCAGCGCAAAAGGTAACGAAGTGTTGCGTCTGCTGAAGAGGTGGCAGTAAGCATTGCGTGTTGTCAACTGTACCAGGCTAAAGCCGGTAAGCCCCGCCCCCACCCAATGGACGTGGCCAATCATACCAGGCTTAAGCCAGCGAGCCACGCCCCCTGCGCCGACCCAATGCTATGTAATTCACTGCAATGCAATTGGTTTTTTGCCCTTAGTGGGAGTTGAACCCAGGACCCCAGCGCTGCAAGGCTACTGTGCTAACCACTGAGCCACCGTGCTGCCTCTACTCCAAAGCAATTTAAATGAGGGCATGTTTGAAAAACAAGTGGCGGTGCTATGTCATGAAAAGTAGCAGCCGCTTCAGCGCCAAAGGAAATGATGGGTTGCGTCTGCTGAAAAGGTGACAGTAAGCATTGCATGTTGCCATAGTTGCACACCGTACCTGGCATGACGCGGTAAGCCCCGCCCCCATGGCGGTAAGCCCCGCCCCCGGCACCGACGCTACGCAATGCACTGTATGTTGCCGACTGTACAGGGCTTAAGCCGGTAAGCCCCGCCCCATCGCGGTAAGCCCCGCCCCCGGCGCCAACGCTATGCAATGCACTGCATGTTTCCATCTGTACCGGGCTTAAGCCGGTAAGCCCCGCCCCATCGCGGTAAGCCCCGCCCCCCGGCACCGACGCTACGCAACGCACTGCAAGTTGCCGACTGTACCGGGCTTAAGCCGGTAAGCCCCGCCCCATCGCGGTAAGCCCCGCCCCCGGCGCCGACGCTATGCAATGCACTGCATGTTTCCATCTGTACCGGGCTTAAGCCGGTAAGCCCCGCCCCATCGCGGTAAGCCCCGCCCCCCGGCACCGACGCTACGCAACGCACTGCAAGTTGCCGACTGTACCGGGCTTAAGCCGGTAAGCCCCGCCCCCATCGCGGTAAGCCCCGCCCCCGGCACCGACGCTACGCAATGCACTGCAAGTTGCCGACTGTTCCGGGCTTAAGCCGGTAAGCCACGCCCCCATCGCGCGGGCATGTTCAATAAAACAAATGGCGGTGCTATGCCATGAGAAGTAACAGCGGCCCCAGCGCAAAAGGTAACGAAGTGTTGCGTCTGCTGAAGAGGTGGCAGTAAGCATTGCGTGTTGTCAACTGTACCAGGCTAAAGCCGGTAAGCCCCGCCCCCACCCAATGGACGTGGCCAATCATACCAGGCTTAAGCCGGCGAGCCACGCCCCCTGCCCCGACCCAATGCTATGTAATTCACTGCAATGCAATTGGTTTTTTGCCCTTAGTGGGAGTTGAACCCAGGACCCCAGCGCTGCAAGGCTACTGTGCTAACCACTGAGCCACCGTGCTGCCTCTACTCCAAAGCAATTTAAATGAGGGCATGTTTGAAAAACAAGTGGCGGTGCTATGTCATGAAAAGTAGCAGCCGCTTCAGCGCCAAAGGAAATGATGGGTTGCGTCTGCTGAAAAGGTGACAGTAAGCATTGCATGTTGCCATAGTTGCACACTGTACCTGGCATGACGCGGTAAGCCCCGCCCCCATGGCGGTAAGCCCCGCCCCCGGCACCGACGCTACGCAATGCACTGTATGTTGCCGACTGTACAGGGCTTAAGCCGGTAAGCCCCGCCCCATCGCGGTAAGCCCCGCCCCCGGCGCCGACGCTATGCAATGCACTGCATGTTTCCATCTGTACCGGGCTTAAGCCGGTAAGCCCCGCCCCATCGCGGTAAGCCCCGCCCCCCGGCACCGACGCTACGCAACGCACTGCAAGTTGCCAACTGTACCGGGCTTAAGCCGGTAAGCCCCGCCCCCATCGCGGTAAGCCCCGCCCCCGGCACCGACGCTACGCAATGCCCTGCAAGTTGCCGACTGTACCGGGCTTAAGCCGGTAAGCCACGCCCCCATCGCGCGGGCATGTTCAATAAAACAAATGGCGGTGCTATGCCATGAGAAGTAACAGCGGCCCCAGCGCAAAAGGTAACGAAGTGTTGCGTCTGCTGAAGAGGTGGCAGTAAGCATTGCGTGTTGTCAACTGTACCAGGCTAAAGCCGGTAAGCCCCGCCCCCACCCAATGGACGTGGCCAATCACACCAGGCTTAAGCCGGCGAGCCACGCCCCCTGCGCCGACCCAATGCTATGTAATTCACTGCAATGCAATTGGTTTTTTGCCCTTAGTGGGAGTTGAACCCAGGACCCCAGCGCTGCAAGGCTACTGTGCTAACCACTGAGCCACCGTGCTGCCTCTACTCCAAAGCAATTTAAATGAGGGCATGTTTGAAAAACAAGTGGCGGTGCTATGTCATGAAAAGTAGCAGCCGCTTCAGCGCCAAAGGAAATGATGGGTTGCGTCTGCTGAAAAGGTGACAGTAAGCATTGCATGTTGCCATAGTTGCACACTGTACCTGGCATGACGCGGTAAGCCCCGCCCCCATGGCGGTAAGCCCCGCCCCCGGCACCGACGCTACGCAATGCACTGTATGTTGCCGACTGTACAGGGCTTAAGCCGGTAAGCCCCGCCCCATCGCGGTAAGCCCCGCCCCCCGGCGCCGACGCTATGCAATGCACTGCATGTTTCCATCTGTACCGGGCTTAAGCCGGTAAGCCCCGCCCCATCGCGGTAAGCCCCGCCCCCCCGGCACCGACGCTACGCAACGCACTGCAAGTTGCCGACTGTACCGGGCTTAAGCCGGTAAGCCCCGCCCCCATCGCGGTAAGCCCCGCCCCCGGCACCGACGCTACGCAATGCACTGCAAGTTGCCGACTGTACCGGGCTTAAGCCGGTAAGCCCCGCCCCATCTCGGTAAGCCCCGCCCCCCGGCACCGACGCTACGCAACGCACTGCAAGTTGCCGACTGTACCGGGCTTAAGCCGGTAAGCCCCGCCCCCATCGCGGTAAGCCCCGCCCCCGGCACCGACGCTACGCAATGCACTGCAAGTTGCCGACTGTACCGGGCTTAAGCCGGTAAGCCACGCCCCCATCGCGCGGGCATGTTCAATAAAACAAATGGCGGTGCTATGCCATGAGAAGTAACAGCGGCCCCAGCGCAAAAGGTAACGAAGTGTTGCGTCTGCTGAAGAGGTGGCAGTAAGCATTGCGTGTTGTCAACTGTACCAGCCTAAAGCCGGTAAGCCCCGCCCCCACCCAATGGACGTGGCCAATCATACCAGGCTTAAGCCGGCGAGCCACGCCCCCTGCACCGACCCAATGCTATGTAATTCACTGCAATGCAATTGGTTTTTTGCCCTTAGTGGGAGTTGAACCCAGGACCCCAGCGCTGCAAGGCTACTGTGCTAACCACTGAGCCACCGTGCTGCCTCTACTCCAAAGCAATTTAAATGAGGGCATGTTTGAAAAAACAAGTGGCGGTGCTATGTCATGAAAAGTAGCAGCCGCTTCAGCGCCAAAGGAAATGATGGGTTGCGTCTGCTGAAAAGGTGACAGTAAGCATTGCATGTTGCCATAGTTGCACACTGTACCTGGCATGACGCGGTAAGCCCGCCCCCATGGCGGTAAGCCCCGCCCCCGGCACCGACGCTACGCAATGCACTGTATGTTGCCGACTGTACAGGGCTTAAGCCGGTAAGCCCCGCCCCATCGCGGTAAGCCCCGCCCCCGGCGCCGACGCTATGCAATGCACTGCATGTTTCCATCTGTACCGGTCTTAAGCCGGTAAGCCCCGCCCCATCGCGGTAAGCACCGCCCCCCGGCACCGACGCTACGCAACGCACTGCAAGTTGCCGACTGTACCGGGCTTAAGCCGGTAAGCCCCGCCCCCATCGCGGTAAGCCCCGCCCCCGGCACCGACGCTACGCAATGCACTGCAAGTTGCCGACTGTACCGGGCTTAAGCCGGTAAGCCCCGCCCCATCGCGGTAAGCCCCGCCCCCCGGCACCGACGCTACGCAACGCACTGCAAGTTGCCGACTGTACCGGGCTTAAGCCGGTAAGCCACGCCCCCATCGCGGTAAGCCCCGCCCCCGGCACCGACGCTACGCAATGCACTGCAAGTTGCCGACTGTACCGGGCTTAAGCCGGTAAGCCCCGCCCCATCGCGGTAAGCCCCGCCCCCGGCACCGACGCTACGCAATGCACTGCAAGTTGCCGACTGTACCGGGCTTAAGCCGGTAAGCCACGCCCCCATCGCGCGGGCATGTTCAATAAAACAAATGGCGGTGCTATGCCATGAGAAGTAACAGCGGCCCCAGCGCAAAAGGTAACGAAGTGTTGCGTCTGCTGAAGAGGTGGCAGTAAGCATTGCGTGTTGTCAACTGTACCAGGCTAAAGCCGGTAAGCCCCGCCCCCACCCAATGGACGTGGCCAATCATACCAGGCTTAAACCAGCGAGCCACGCCCCCTGCGCCGACCCAATGCTATGTAATTCACTGCAATGCAATTGGTTTTTTGCCCTTAGTGGGAGTTGAACCCAGGACCCCAGCGCTGCAAGGCTACTGTGCTAACCACTGAGCCACCGTGCTGCCTCTACTCCAAAGCAATTTAAATGAGGGCATGTTTGAAAAACAAGTGGCGGTGCTATGTCATGAAAAGTAGCAGCCGCTTCATCGCCAAAGGAAATGATGGGTTGCGTCTGCTGAAAAGGGTGACAGTAAGCATTGCATGTTGCCATAGTTGCACACTGTACCTGGCATGACGCGGTAAGCCCCGCCCCCATGGCGGTAAGCCCCGCCCCCGGCACCGACGCTACGCAATGCACTGTATGTTGCCGACTGTACAGGGCTTAAGCCGGTAAGCCCCGCCCCATCGCGGTAAGCCCCCCCCCCGGCGCCAACGCTATGCAATGCACTGCATGTTTCCATCTGTACCGGGCTTTAGGCGGTAAGCCCCGCCCCATCGCGGTAATGCCCGCCCCCCGGCACCGACGCTACGCAACGCACTGCAAGTTGCCGACTGTACCGGGCTTAAGCCGGTAAGCCCCGCCCCCATCGCGGTAAGCCCCGCCCCCGGCACCGACGCTACGCAATGCACTGCAAGTTGCCGACTGTACCGGGCTTAAGCCGGTAAGCCCCGCCCCCCGGCACCGACGCTACGCAACGCACTGCAAGTTGCCGACTGTAACGGGCTTAAGCCGGTAAGCCCCGCCCCCATCGCGGTAAGCCCCGCCCCCGGCACCGACGCTACGCAATGCACTGCAAGTTGCCGACTGTACCGGGCTTAAGCCGGTAAGCCCCGCCCCATCGCGGTAAGCCCCGCCCCCCGGCACCGACGCTACGCAACGCACTGCAAGTTGCCGACTGTACCGGGCTTAAGCCGGTAAGCCCCGCCCCCATCTCGGTTAGCCCCCGCCCCCGGCACCGACGCTACGCAATGCACTGCAAGTTGCCGACTGTACCGGGCTTAAGCCGGTAAGCCACGCCCCCCATCGCGCGGGCATGTTCAATAAAACAAATGGCGGTGCTATGCCATGAGAAAGTAACAGCGGCCCCAGCGCAAAAGGTAACGAAGTGTTGCGTCTGCTGAAGAGGTGGCAGTAAGCTTTGCGTGTTGTCAACTGTACCAGGCTAAAGTCGGTAAGCCCCGCCCCCACCAAATGTACGTGGCCAATCATACCAGGCTTAAGCCAGCGAGCCACGCCCCCTGCACCGACCCAATGCTATGTAATTCACTGCAATGCAATTGGTTTTTTGCCCTTAGTGGGAGTTGAACCCAGGACCCCAGCGCTGCAAGGCTACTGTGCTAACCACTGAGCCACCGTGCTGCCTCTACTCCAAAGCAATTTAAATGAGGGCATGTTTGAAAAACAAGTGGCGGTGCTATGTCATGAAAAGTAGCAGCCGCTTCAGCGCCAAAGGAAATGATGGGTTGCGTCTGCTGAAAAGGTGACAGTAAGCATTGCATGTTGCCATAGTTGCACACCGTACCTGGCATGACGCGGTAAGCCCCGCCCCCATGGCGGTAAGCCCCGCCCCCGGCACCGACGCTACGCAATGCACTGAATGTTGCCGACTGTACAGGGCTTAAGCCGGTAAGCCCCGCCCCATCGCGGTAAGCCCCGCCCCCGGCGCCGACGCTATGCAATGCACTGCATGTTTCCATCTGTACCGGGCTTAAGCCGGTAAGCCCCGCCCCATCGCGGTAAGCCCCGCCCCCCGGCACCGACGCTACGCAACGCACTGCAAGTTGCCGACTGTACCGGGCTTAAGCCGGTAAGCCACGCCCCCATCGCGGTAAGCCCCGCCCCCGGCACCGACGCTACGCAATGCACTGCAAGTTGCCGACTGTACCGGGCTTAAGCCGGTAAGCCCCGCCCCATCGCCGTAAGCCCCGCCCCCGGCACCGACGCTACGCAACGCACTGCAAGTTGCCGACTGTACCGGGCTTAAGCCGGTAAGCCCCGCCCCCATCGCGGTAAGCCCCGCCCCCGGCACCGACGCTACGCAATGCACTGCAAGTTGCCGACTGTACCGGGCTTAAGCCGGTAAGCCACGCCCCCATCGCGCGGGCATGTTCAATAAAACAAATGGCGGTGCTATGCCATGAGAAGTAACAGCGGCCCCAGCGCAAAAGGTAACGAAGTGTTGCGTCTGCTGAAGAGGTGGCAGTAAGCATTGCGTGTTGTCAACTGTACCAGGCTAAAGCCGGTAAGCCCCGCCCCCACCCAATGGACGTGGCCAATCACACCAGGCTTAAGCCGGCGAGCCACGCCCCCTGCGCCGACCCAATGCTATGTAATTCACTGCAATGCAATTGGTTTTTTGCCCTTAGTGGGAGTTGAACCCAGGACCCCAGCGCTGCAAGGCTACTGTGCTAACCACTGAGCCACCGTGCTGCCTCTACTCCAAAGCAATTTAAATGAGGGCATGTTTAAAAAACAAGTGGCGGTGCTATGTCTTGAAAAGTAGCAGCCGCTTCAGCGCCAAAGGAAATGATGGGTTGCGTCTGCTGAAAAGGTGACAGTAAGCATTGCATGTTGCCATAGTTGCACACTGTACCTGGCATGACGCGGTAAGCCCCGCCCCATCGCGGTAAGCCCCGCCCCCGGCACCGACGCTACGCAATGCACTGCAAGTTGCCGACTGTACCGGGCTTAAGCCGGTAAGCCCCGCCCCATCGCGGTAAGCCCCGCCCCCCGGCACCGACGCTACGCAACGCACTGCAAGTTGCCGACTGTACCGTACTTAAGCCGGTAAGCCCCGCCCCCATCTCGGTTAGCCCCGCCCCCGGCACCGACGCTACGCAATGCACTGCAAGTTGCCGACTGTACCGGGCTTAAGCCGGTAAGCCACGCCCCCATCGCGCGGGCATGTTCAATAAAAACAAATGGCGGTGCTATGCCATGAGAAGTAACAGCGGCCCCAGCGCAAAAGGTAACGAAGTGTTGCGTCTGCTGAAGAGGTGGCAGTAAGCTTTGCGTGTTGTCAACTGTACCAGGCTAAAGCCGGTAAGCCCCGCCCCCACCCAATGGACGTGGCCAATCATACCAGGCTTAAGCCAGCGTGCCACGCCCCCTGCGCCGACCCAATGCTATGTAATTCACTGCAATGCAATTGGTTTTTTGCCCTTAGTGGGAGTTGAACCCAGGACCCCAGCGCTGCAAGGCTCCTGTGCTAACCACTGAGCCACCGTGCTGCCTCTACTCCAAAGCAATTTAAATGAGGGCATGTTTAAAAAACAAGTGGCGGTGCTATGTCATGAAAAGTAGCAGCCGCTTCAGCGCCAAAGGAGATGATGGGTTGCGTCTGCTGAAAAGGTGACAGTAAGCATTGCATGTTGCCATAGTTGCACACTGTACCTGGCATGACGCGGTAAGCCCCGCCCCCATGGCGGTAAGCCCCGCCCCCGGCACCGACGCCACGCAATGCACTGTATGTTGCCGACTGTACAGGGCTTAAGCCGGTAAGCCCCGCCCCATCGCGGTAAGCCCCGCCCCCCGGCACCGACGCTACGCAACGCACTGCAAGTTGCCGACTGTACCGGGCTTAAGCCGGTAAGCCACGCCCCCATCGCGCGGGCATGTTCAATAAAACAAATGGCGGTGCTATGCCATGAGAAGTAACAGCGGCCCCAGCGCAAAAGGTAACGAAGTGTTGCGTCTGCTGAAGAGGTGGCAGTAAGCATTGCGTGTTGTCAACTGTACCAGGCTAAAGCCGGTAAGCCCCGCCCCCACCCCATGGACGTGGCCAATCATACCAGGCTTAAGCCGGCGAGCCACGCCCCCTGCCCCGACCCAATGCTATGTAATTCACTGCAATGCAATTGGTTTTTTGCCCTTAGTGGGAGTTGAACCCAGGACCCCAGCGCTGCAAGGCTACTGTGCTAACCACTGAGCCACCGTGCTGCCTCTACTCCAAAGCAATTTAAATGAGGGCATGTTTGAAAAACAAGTGGCGGTGCTATGTCATGAAAAGTAGCAGCCGCTTCAGCGCCAAAGGAAATGATGGGTTGCGTCTGCTGAAAAGGTGACAGTAAGCATTGCATGTTGCCATAGTTGCACACTGTACCTGGCATGACGCGGTAAGCCCCCGCCCCCATGGCGGTAAGCCCCGCCCCCGGCACCGACGCTACGCAATGCACTGTATGTTGCCGACTGTACAGGGCTTAAGCCGGTAAGCCCCGCCCCATCGCGGTAAGCCCCGCCCCCGGCGCCGACGCTATGCAATGCACTGCATGTTTCCATCTGTACCGGGCTTAAGCCGGTAAGCCCCGCCCCATCGCGGTAAGCCCCGCCCCCCGGCACCGACGCTACGCAACGCACTGCAAGTTGCCGACTGTACCGGGCTTAAGCCGGTAAGCCCCGCCCCCATCGCGGTAAGCCCCGCCCCCGGCACCGACGCTACGCAATGCACTGCAAGTTGCCGACTGTACCGGGCTTAAGCCGGTAAGCCCCGCCCCATCTCGGTAAGCCCCGCCCCCCGGCACCGACGCTACGCAACGCACTGCAAGTTGCCGACTGTACCGGGCTTAAGCCGGTAAGCCCCGCCCCCTTCGCGGTAAGCCCCGCCCCCGGCACCGACGCTACGCAATGCACTGCAAGTTGCCGACTGTACCGGGCTTAAGCCGGTAAGCCACGCCCCCATCGCGCGGGCATGTTCAATAAAACAAATGGCGGTGCTATGCCATGAGAAGTAACAGCGGCCCCAGCGCAAAAGGTAACGAAGTGTTGCGTCTGCTGAAGAGGTGGCAGTAAGCATTGCGTGTTGTCAACTGTACCAGCCTAAAGCCGGTAAGCCCCGCCCCCACCCAATGGACGTGGCCAATCATACCAGGCTTAAGCCGGCGAGCCACGCCCCCTGCACCGACCCAATGCTATGTAATTCACTGCAATGCAATTGGTTTTTTGCCCTTAGTGGGAGTTGAACCCAGGACCCCAGCGCTGCAAGGCTACTGTGCTAACCACTGAGCCACCGTGCTGCCTCTACTCCAAAGCAATTTAAATGAGGGCATGTTTGAAAAACAAGTGGCGGTGCTATGTCATGAAAAGTAGCAGCCGCTTCAGCGCCAAAGGAGATGATGGGTTGCGTCTGCTGAAAAGGTGACAGTAAGCATTGCATGTTGCCATAGTTGCACACTGTACCTGGCATGACGCGGTAAGCCCCGCCCCCATGGCGGTAAGCCCCGCCCCCGGCACCGACGCCACGCAATGCACTGTATGTTGCCGACTGTACAGGGCTTAAGCCGGTAGCCCCGCCCCATCGCGTAAGGCCC
>NW_027210387.1:0-76511 GCF_027789765.1 Dendropsophus ebraccatus | reverse complement strand
GCCATTTTTTTTTATTTTTTTTATTTTTATTTTTTACAGTAGTCATTTACTATATGGATGGGTGGATGCATGCATGCCCAAACCTCTTACCCCACCCAAAATAAAGCCCTTGCTGGGTGCGTAGCCGTGTGTGCATGCCACTCTGGCCGTTCTTATCCGCTCTCTGGGGGCGTGCACAAAGTGGTGGCATTGCTAATGCAATGACCTGCCTTGGTTGCCATGGCAACACAAGTCAAAGTTCATATCCAGCCAGCTCATAGGGCAAAGGTCGTATCCAGCTAGCTGGGGTGATGTCATCAAGGCAGCGATGACATATATAGGTGCCTATATAGGGGCAGGCAGCTTAGTTGCAGCCAGGCTTGCAACCAGGTAGGTAGCGTAGGTAGGTAGCTGGTAAGGTAAGTGCAGGCAGGTGTAGATCAAACCATTTTATTTCTATATATTTGGGGGGCCAATATAGACCTCTGCATACTGCTAAGATTCTGAGAAGTTACCCCATTTTTTTTTATTTTTTTTTTTTTATTTTTTACAGTAGTCATTTACTATATGGATGGGCGGATGCATGCATGCCCAAACCTCTTACCCCACCCAAAATAAAGCCCTTGCTGGGTGCGTAGCCGTGTGTGCATGCCACTCTGGCCGTTCTTATCCGCTCTCTGGGGGCGTGCACAAAGTGGTGGCATTGCTAATGCAATGACCTGCCTTGGTTGCCATGGCAACACAAGTCAAAGTTCATATCCAGCCAGCTCATAGGGCAAAGGTCGTATCCAGCTAGCTGGGGTGATGTCATCAAGGCAGCGATGACATATATAGGTGCCTATATAGGGGCAGGCAGCTTAGTTGCAGCCAGGCTTGCAACCAGGTAGGTAGCGTAGGTAGGTAGCTGGTAAGGTAAGTGCAGGCAGGTGTAGATCAAACCATTTTATTTCTATATATTTGGGGGGCCAATATAGACCTCTGCATACTGCTAAGATTCTGAGAAGTTACCCCATTTTTTTTTATTTTTTTTATTTTTATTTTTTACAGTAGTCATTTACTATATGGATGGGTGGATGCATGCATGCCCAAACCTCTTACCCCACCCAAAATAAAGCCCTTGCTGGGTGCGTAGCCGTGTGTGCATGCCACTCTGGCCGTTCTTATCCGCTCTCTGGGGGCGTGCACAAAGTGGTGGCATTGCTAATGCAATGACCTGCCTTGGTTGCCATGGCAACACAAGTCAAAGTTCATATCCAGCCAGCTCATAGGGCAAAGGTCGTATCCAGCTAGCTGGGGTGATGTCATCAAGGCAGCGATGACATATATAGGTGCCTATATAGGGGCAGGCAGCTTAGTTGCAGCCAGGCTTGCAACCAGGTAGGTAGCGTAGGTAGGTAGCTGGTAAGGTAAGTGCAGGCAGGTGTAGATCAAACCATTTTATTTCTATATATTTGGGGGGCCAATATAGACCTCTGCATACTGCTAAGATTCTGAGAAGTTACCCCATTTTTTTTTATTTTTTTTATTTTTATTTTTTACAGTAGTCATTTACTATATGGATGGGTGGATGCATGCATGCCCAAACCTCTTACCCCACCCAAAATAAAGCCCTTGCTGGGTGCGTAGCCGTGTGTGCATGCCACTCTGGCCGTTCTTATCCGCTCTCTGGGGGCGTGCACAAAGTGGTGGCATTGCTAATGCAATGACCTGCCTTGGTTGCCATGGCAACACAAGTCAAAGTTCATATCCAGCCAGCTCATAGGGCAAAGGTCGTATCCAGCTAGCTGGGGTGATGTCATCAAGGCAGCGATGACATATATAGGTGCCTATATAGGGGCAGGCAGCTTAGTTGCAGCCAGGCTTGCAACCAGGTAGGTAGCGTAGGTAGGTAGCTGGTAAGGTAAGTGCAGGCAGGTGTAGATCAAACCATTTTATTTCTATATATTTGGGGGGCCAATATAGACCTCTGCATACTGCTAAGATTCTGAGAAGTTACCCCATTTTTTTTTATTTTTTTTATTTTTATTTTTTACAGTAGTCATTTACTATATGGATGGGTGGATGCATGCATGCCCAAACCTCTTACCCCACCCAAAATAAAGCCCTTGCTGGGTGCGTAGCCGTGTGTGCATGCCACTCTGGCCGTTCTTATCCGCTCTCTGGGGGCGTGCACAAAGTGGTGGCATTGCTAATGCAATGACCTGCCTTGGTTGCCATGGCAACACAAGTCAAAGTTCATATCCAGCCAGCTCATAGGGCAAAGGTCGTATCCAGCTAGCTGGGGTGATGTCATCAAGGCAGCGATGACATATATAGGTGCCTATATAGGGGCAGGCAGCTTAGTTGCAGCCAGGCTTGCAACCAGGTAGGTAGCGTAGGTAGGTAGCTGGTAAGGTAAGTGCAGGCAGGTGTAGATCAAACCATTTTATTTCTATATATTTGGGGGGCCAATATAGACCTCTGCATACTGCTAAGATTCTGAGAAGTTACCCCATTTTTTTTTATTTTTTTTATTTTTATTTTTTACAGTAGTCATTTACTATATGGATGGGTGGATGCATGCATGCCCAAACCTCTTACCCCACCCAAAATAAAGCCCTTGCTGGGTGCGTAGCCGTGTGTGCATGCCACTCTGGCCGTTCTTATCCGCTCTCTGGGGGCGTGCACAAAGTGGTGGCATTGCTAATGCAATGACCTGCCTTGGTTGCCATGGCAACACAAGTCAAAGTTCATATCCAGCCAGCTCATAGGGCAAAGGTCGTATCCAGCTAGCTGGGGTGATGTCATCAAGGCAGCGATGACATATATAGGTGCCTATATAGGGGCAGGCAGCTTAGTTGCAGCCAGGCTTGCAACCAGGTAGGTAGCGTAGGTAGGTAGCTGGTAAGGTAAGTGCAGGCAGGTGTAGATCAAACCATTTTATTTCTATATATTTGGGGGGCCAATATAGACCTCTGCATACTGCTAAGATTCTGAGAAGTTACCCCATTTTTTTTTATTTTTTTTATTTTTATTTTTTACAGTAGTCATTTACTATATGGATGGGTGGATGCATGCATGCCCAAACCTCTTACCCCACCCAAAATAAAGCCCTTGCTGGGTGCGTAGCCGTGTGTGCATGCCACTCTGGCCGTTCTTATCCGCTCTCTGGGGGCGTGCACAAAGTGGTGGCATTGCTAATGCAATGACCTGCCTTGGTTGCCATGGCAACACAAGTCAAAGTTCATATCCAGCCAGCTCATAGGGCAAAGGTCGTATCCAGCTAGCTGGGGTGATGTCATCAAGGCAGCGATGACATATATAGGTGCCTATATAGGGGCAGGCAGCTTAGTTGCAGCCAGGCTTGCAACCAGGTAGGTAGCGTAGGTAGGTAGCTGGTAAGGTAAGTGCAGGCAGGTGTAGATCAAACCATTTTATTTCTATATATTTGGGGGGCCAATATAGACCTCTGCATACTGCTAAGATTCTGAGAAGTTACCCCATTTTTTTTTATTTTTTTTATTTTTATTTTTTACAGTAGTCATTTACTATATGGATGGGTGGATGCATGCATGCCCAAACCTCTTACCCCACCCAAAATAAAGCCCTTGCTGGGTGCGTAGCCGTGTGTGCATGCCACTCTGGCCGTTCTTATCCGCTCTCTGGGGGCGTGCACAAAGTGGTGGCATTGCTAATGCAATGACCTGCCTTGGTTGCCATGGCAACACAAGTCAAAGTTCATATCCAGCCAGCTCATAGGGCAAAGGTCGTATCCAGCTAGCTGGGGTGATGTCATCAAGGCAGCGATGACATATATAGGTGCCTATATAGGGGCAGGCAGCTTAGTTGCAGCCAGGCTTGCAACCAGGTAGGTAGCGTAGGTAGGTAGCTGGTAAGGTAAGTGCAGGCAGGTGTAGATCAAACCATTTTATTTCTATATATTTGGGGGGCCAATATAGACCTCTGCATACTGCTAAGATTCTGAGAAGTTACCCCATTTTTTTTTATTTTTTTTATTTTTATTTTTTACAGTAGTCATTTACTATATGGATGGGTGGATGCATGCATGCCCAAACCTCTTACCCCACCCAAAATAAAGCCCTTGCTGGGTGCGTAGCCGTGTGTGCATGCCACTCTGGCCGTTCTTATCCGCTCTCTGGGGGCGTGCACAAAGTGGTGGCATTGCTAATGCAATGACCTGCCTTGGTTGCCATGGCAACACAAGTCAAAGTTCATATCCAGCCAGCTCATAGGGCAAAGGTCGTATCCAGCTAGCTGGGGTGATGTCATCAAGGCAGCGATGACATATATAGGTGCCTATATAGGGGCAGGCAGCTTAGTTGCAGCCAGGCTTGCAACCAGGTAGGTAGCGTAGGTAGGTAGCTGGTAAGGTAAGTGCAGGCAGGTGTAGATCAAACCATTTTATTTCTATATATTTGGGGGGCCAATATAGACCTCTGCATACTGCTAAGATTCTGAGAAGTTACCCCATTTTTTTTTATTTTTTTTATTTTTATTTTTTACAGTAGTCATTTACTATATGGATGGGTGGATGCATGCATGCCCAAACCTCTTACCCCACCCAAAATAAAGCCCTTGCTGGGTGCGTAGCCGTGTGTGCATGCCACTCTGGCCGTTCTTATCCGCTCTCTGGGGGCGTGCACAAAGTGGTGGCATTGCTAATGCAATGACCTGCCTTGGTTGCCATGGCAACACAAGTCAAAGTTCATATCCAGCCAGCTCATAGGGCAAAGGTCGTATCCAGCTAGCTGGGGTGATGTCATCAAGGCAGCGATGACATATATAGGTGCCTATATAGGGGCAGGCAGCTTAGTTGCAGCCAGGCTTGCAACCAGGTAGGTAGCGTAGGTAGGTAGCTGGTAAGGTAAGTGCAGGCAGGTGTAGATCAAACCATTTTATTTCTATATATTTGGGGGGCCAATATAGACCTCTGCATACTGCTAAGATTCTGAGAAGTTACCCCATTTTTTTTTATTTTTTTTATTTTTATTTTTTACAGTAGTCATTTACTATATGGATGGGTGGATGCATGCATGCCCAAACCTCTTACCCCACCCAAAATAAAGCCCTTGCTGGGTGCGTAGCCGTGTGTGCATGCCACTCTGGCCGTTCTTATCCGCTCTCTGGGGGCGTGCACAAAGTGGTGGCATTGCTAATGCAATGACCTGCCTTGGTTGCCATGGCAACACAAGTCAAAGTTCATATCCAGCCAGCTCATAGGGCAAAGGTCGTATCCAGCTAGCTGGGGTGATGTCATCAAGGCAGCGATGACATATATAGGTGCCTATATAGGGGCAGGCAGCTTAGTTGCAGCCAGGCTTGCAACCAGGTAGGTAGCGTAGGTAGGTAGCTGGTAAGGTAAGTGCAGGCAGGTGTAGATCAAACCATTTTATTTCTATATATTTGGGGGGCCAATATAGACCTCTGCATACTGCTAAGATTCTGAGAAGTTACCCCATTTTTTTTTATTTTTTTTATTTTTATTTTTTACAGTAGTCATTTACTATATGGATGGGTGGATGCATGCATGCCCAAACCTCTTACCCCACCCAAAATAAAGCCCTTGCTGGGTGCGTAGCCGTGTGTGCATGCCACTCTGGCCGTTCTTATCCGCTCTCTGGGGGCGTGCACAAAGTGGTGGCATTGCTAATGCAATGACCTGCCTTGGTTGCCATGGCAACACAAGTCAAAGTTCATATCCAGCCAGCTCATAGGGCAAAGGTCGTATCCAGCTAGCTGGGGTGATGTCATCAAGGCAGCGATGACATATATAGGTGCCTATATAGGGGCAGGCAGCTTAGTTGCAGCCAGGCTTGCAACCAGGTAGGTAGCGTAGGTAGGTAGCTGGTAAGGTAAGTGCAGGCAGGTGTAGATCAAACCATTTTATTTCTATATATTTGGGGGGCCAATATAGACCTCTGCATACTGCTAAGATTCTGAGAAGTTACCCCATTTTTTTTTATTTTTTTTATTTTTATTTTTTACAGTAGTCATTTACTATATGGATGGGTGGATGCATGCATGCCCAAACCTCTTACCCCACCCAAAATAAAGCCCTTGCTGGGTGCGTAGCCGTGTGTGCATGCCACTCTGGCCGTTCTTATCCGCTCTCTGGGGGCGTGCACAAAGTGGTGGCATTGCTAATGCAATGACCTGCCTTGGTTGCCATGGCAACACAAGTCAAAGTTCATATCCAGCCAGCTCATAGGGCAAAGGTCGTATCCAGCTAGCTGGGGTGATGTCATCAAGGCAGCGATGACATATATAGGTGCCTATATAGGGGCAGGCAGCTTAGTTGCAGCCAGGCTTGCAACCAGGTAGGTAGCGTAGGTAGGTAGCTGGTAAGGTAAGTGCAGGCAGGTGTAGATCAAACCATTTTATTTCTATATCTTTGGGGGGCCAATATAGACCTCTGCATACTGCTAAGATTCTGAGAAGTTACCCCATTTTTTTTTATTTTTTTTATTTTTATTTTTTACAGTAGTCATTTACTATATGGATGGGTGGATGCATGCATGCCCAAACCTCTTACCCCACCCAAAATAAAGCCCTTGCTGGGTGCGTAGCCGTGTGTGCATGCCACTCTGGCCGTTCTTATCCGCTCTCTGGGGGCGTGCACAAAGTGGTGGCATTGCTAATGCAATGACCTGCCTTGGTTGCCATGGCAACACAAGTCAAAGTTCATATCCAGCCAGCTCATAGGGCAAAGGTCGTATCCAGCTAGCTGGGGTGATGTCATCAAGGCAGCGATGACATATATAGGTGCCTATATAGGGGCAGGCAGCTTAGTTGCAGCCAGGCTTGCAACCAGGTAGGTAGCGTAGGTAGGTAGCTGGTAAGGTAAGTGCAGGCAGGTGTAGATCAAACCATTTTATTTCTATATATTTGGGGGGCCAATATAGACCTCTGCATACTGCTAAGATTCTGAGAAGTTACCCCATTTTTTTTTATTTTTTTTATTTTTATTTTTTTACAGTAGTCATTTACTATATGGATGGGTGGATGCATGCATGCCCAAACCTCTTACCCCACCCAAAATAAAGCCCTTGCTGGGTGCGTAGCCGTGTGTGCATGCCACTCTGGCCGTTCTTATCCGCTCTCTGGGGGCGTGCACAAAGTGGTGGCATTGCTAATGCAATGACCTGCCTTGGTTGCCATGGCAACACAAGTCAAAGTTCATATCCAGCCAGCTCATAGGGCAAAGGTCGTATCCAGCTAGCTGGGGTGATGTCATCAAGGCAGCGATGACATATATAGGTGCCTATATAGGGGCAGGCAGCTTAGTTGCAGCCAGGCTTGCAACCAGGTAGGTAGCGTAGGTAGGTAGCTGGTAAGGTAAGTGCAGGCAGGTGTAGATCAAACCATTTTATTTCTATATCTTTGGGGGGCCAATATAGACCTCTGCATACTGCTAAGATTCTGAGAAGTTACCCCATTTTTTTTTATTTTTTTTATTTTTTTTTTTACAGTAGTCATTTACTATATGGATGGGTGGATGCATGCATGCCCAAACCTCTTACCCCACCCAAAATAAAGCCCTTGCTGGGTGCGTAGCCGTGTGTGCATGCCACTCTGGCCGTTCTTATCCGCTCTCTGGGGGCGTGCACAAAGTGGTGGCATTGCTAATGCAATGACCTGCCTTGGTTGCCATGGCAACACAAGTCAAAGTTCATATCCAGCCAGCTCATAGGGCAAAGGTCGTATCCAGCTAGCTGGGGTGATGTCATCAAGGCAGCGATGACATATATAGGTGCCTATATAGGGGCAGGCAGCTTAGTTGCAGCCAGGCTTGCAACCAGGTAGGTAGCGTAGGTAGGTAGCTGGTAAGGTAAGTGCAGGCAGGTGTAGATCAAACCATTTTATTTCTATATCTTTGGGGGGCCAATATAGACCTCTGCATACTGCTAAGATTCTGAGAAGTTACCCCATTTTTTTTTATTTTTTTTATTTTTATTTTTTACAGTAGTCATTTACTATATGGATGGGTGGATGCATGCATGCCCAAACCTCTTACCCCACCCAAAATAAAGCCCTTGCTGGGTGCGTAGCCGTGTGTGCATGCCACTCTGGCCGTTCTTATCCGCTCTCTGGGGGCGTGCACAAAGTGGTGGCATTGCTAATGCAATGACCTGCCTTGGTTGCCATGGCAACACAAGTCAAAGTTCATATCCAGCCAGCTCATAGGGCAAAGGTCGTATCCAGCTAGCTGGGGTGATGTCATCAAGGCAGCGATGACATATATAGGTGCCTATATAGGGGCAGGCAGCTTAGTTGCAGCCAGGCTTGCAACCAGGTAGGTAGCGTAGGTAGGTAGCTGGTAAGGTAAGTGCAGGCAGGTGTAGATCAAACCATTTTATTTCTATATCTTTGGGGGGCCAATATAGACCTCTGCATACTGCTAAGATTCTGAGAAGTTACCCCATTTTTTTTTATTTTTTTTATTTTTATTTTTTACAGTAGTCATTTACTATATGGATGGGTGGATGCATGCATGCCCAAACCTCTTACCCCACCCAAAATAAAGCCCTTGCTGGGTGCGTAGCCGTGTGTGCATGCCACTCTGGCCGTTCTTATCCGCTCTCTGGGGGCGTGCACAAAGTGGTGGCATTGCTAATGCAATGACCTGCCTTGGTTGCCATGGCAACACAAGTCAAAGTTCATATCCAGCCAGCTCATAGGGCAAAGGTCGTATCCAGCTAGCTGGGGTGATGTCATCAAGGCAGCGATGACATATATAGGTGCCTATATAGGGGCAGGCAGCTTAGTTGCAGCCAGGCTTGCAACCAGGTAGGTAGCGTAGGTAGGTAGCTGGTAAGGTAAGTGCAGGCAGGTGTAGATCAAACCATTTTATTTCTATATCTTTGGGGGGCCAATATAGACCTCTGCATACTGCTAAGATTCTGAGAAGTTACCCCATTTTTTTTTATTTTTTTTATTTTTTTTTTTTACAGTAGTCATTTACTATATGGATGGGTGGATGCATGCATGCCCAAACCTCTTACCCCACCCAAAATAAAGCCCTTGCTGGGTGCGTAGCCGTGTGTGCATGCCACTCTGGCCGTTCTTATCCGCTCTCTGGGGGCGTGCACAAAGTGGTGGCATTGCTAATGCAATGACCTGCCTTGGTTGCCATGGCAACACAAGTCAAAGTTCATATCCAGCCAGCTCATAGGGCAAAGGTCGTATCCAGCTAGCTGGGGTGATGTCATCAAGGCAGCGATGACATATATAGGTGCCTATATAGGGGCAGGCAGCTTAGTTGCAGCCAGGCTTTCAACCAGGTAGGTAGCGTAGGTAGGTAGCTGGTAAGGTAAGTGCAGGCAGGTGTAGATCAAACCATTTTATTTCTATATCTTTGGGGGGCCAATATAGACCTCTGCATACTGCTAAGATTCTGAGAAGTTACCCCATTTTTTTTTATTTTTTTTATTTTTTTTTTTACAGTAGTCATTTACTATATGGATGGGTGGATGCATGCATGCCCAAACCTCTTACCCCACCCAAAATAAAGCCCTTGCTGGGTGCGTAGCCGTGTGTGCATGCCACTCTGGCCGTTCTTATCCGCTCTCTGGGGGCGTGCACAAAGTGGTGGCATTGCTAATGCAATGACCTGCCTTGGTTGCCATGGCAACACAAGTCAAAGTTCATATCCAGCCAGCTCATAGGGCAAAGGTCGTATCCAGCTAGCTGGGGTGATGTCATCAAGGCAGCGATGACATATATAGGTGCCTATATAGGGGCAGGCAGCTTAGTTGCAGCCAGGCTTGCAACCAGGTAGGTAGCGTAGGTAGGTAGCTGGTAAGGTAAGTGCAGGCAGGTGTAGATCAAACCATTTTATTTCTATATCTTTGGGGGGCCAATATAGACCTCTGCATACTGCTAAGATTCTGAGAAGTTACCCCATTTTTTTTTATTTTTTTTATTTTTTTTTTTACAGTAGTCATTTACTATATGGATGGGTGGATGCATGCATGCCCAAACCTCTTACCCCACCCAAAATAAAGCCCTTGCTGGGTGCGTAGCCGTGTGTGCATGCCACTCTGGCCGTTCTTATCCGCTCTCTGGGGGCGTGCACAAAGTGGTGGCATTGCTAATGCAATGACCTGCCTTGGTTGCCATGGCAACACAAGTCAAAGTTCATATCCAGCCAGCTCATAGGGCAAAGGTCGTATCCAGCTAGCTGGGGTGATGTCATCAAGGCAGCGATGACATATATAGGTGCCTATATAGGGGCAGGCAGCTTAGTTGCAGCCAGGCTTGCAACCAGGTAGGTAGCGTAGGTAGGTAGCTGGTAAGGTAAGTGCAGGCAGGTGTAGATCAAACCATTTTATTTCTATATCTTTGGGGGGCCAATATAGACCTCTGCATACTGCTAAGATTCTGAGAAGTTACCCCATTTTTTTTATTTTTTTTATTTTTTTTTTTACAGTAGTCATTTACTATATGGATGGGTGGATGCATGCATGCCCAAACCTCTTACCCCACCCAAAATAAAGCCCTTGCTGGGTGCGTAGCCGTGTGTGCATGCCACTCTGGCCGTTCTTATCCGCTCTCTGGGGGCGTGCACAAAGTGGTGGCATTGCTAATGCAATGACCTGCCTTGGTTGCCATGGCAACACAAGTCAAAGTTCATATCCAGCCAGCTCATAGGGCAAAGGTCGTATCCAGCTAGCTGGGGTGATGTCATCAAGGCAGCGATGACATATATAGGTGCCTATATAGGGGCAGGCAGCTTAGTTGCAGCCAGGCTTGCAACCAGGTAGGTAGCGTAGGTAGGTAGCTGGTAAGGTAAGTGCAGGCAGGTGTAGATCAAACCATTTTATTTCTATAGCTTTGGGGGGCCAATATAGACCTCTGCATACTGCTAAGATTCTGAGAAGTTACCCCATTTTTTTTTATTTTTTTTATTTTTTTTTTTTACAGTAGTCATTTACTATATGGATGGGTGGATGCATGCATGCCCAAACCTCTTACCCCACCCAAAATAAAGCCCTTGCTGGGTGCGTAGCCGTGTGTGCATGCCACTCTGGCCGTTCTTATCCGCTCTCTGGGGGCGTGCACAAAGTGGTGGCATTGCTAATGCAATGACCTGCCTTGGTTGCCATGGCAACACAAGTCAAAGTTCATATCCAGCCAGCTCATAGGGCAAAGGTCGTATCCAGCTAGCTGGGGTGATGTCATCAAGGCAGCGATGACATATATAGGTGCCTATATAGGGGCAGGCAGCTTAGTTGCAGCCAGGCTTGCAACCAGGTAGGTAGCGTAGGTAGGTAGCTGGTAAGGTAAGTGCAGGCAGGTGTAGATCAAACCATTTTATTTCTATATCTTTGGGGGGCCAATATAGACCTCTGCATACTGCTAAGATTCTGAGAAGTTACCCCATTTTTTTTTTTTTTTTTTTTTTTTTTTTTACAGTAGTCATTTACTATATGGATGGGTGGATGCATGCATGCCCAAACCTCTTACCCCACCCAAAATAAAGCCCTTGCTGGGTGCGTAGCCGTGTGTGCATGCCACTCTGGCCGTTCTTATCCGCTCTCTGGGGGCGTGCACAAAGTGGTGGCATTGCTAATGCAATGACCTGCCTTGGTTGCCATGGCAACACAAGTCAAAGTTCATATCCAGCCAGCTCATAGGGCAAAGGTCGTATCCAGCTAGCTGGGGTGATGTCATCAAGGCAGCGATGACATATATAGGTGCCTATATAGGGGCAGGCAGCTTAGTTGCAGCCAGGCTTGCAACCAGGTAGGTAGCGTAGGTAGGTAGCTGGTAAGGTAAGTGCAGGCAGGTGTAGATCAAACCATTTTATTTCTATATCTTTGGGGGGCCAATATAGACCTCTGCATACTGCTAAGATTCTGAGAAGTTACCCCATTTTTTTTTATTTTTTTTATTTTTTTTTTTACAGTAGTCATTTACTATATGGATGGGTGGATGCATGCATGCCCAAACCTCTTACCCCACCCAAAATAAAGCCCTTGCTGGGTGCGTAGCCGTGTGTGCATGCCACTCTGGCCGTTCTTATCCGCTCTCTGGGGGCGTGCACAAAGTGGTGGCATTGCTAATGCAATGACCTGCCTTGGTTGCCATGGCAACACAAGTCAAAGTTCATATCCAGCCAGCTCATAGGGCAAAGGTCGTATCCAGCTAGCTGGGGTGATGTCATCAAGGCAGCGATGACATATATAGGTGCCTATATAGGGGCAGGCAGCTTAGTTGCAGCCAGGCTTGCAACCAGGTAGGTAGCGTAGGTAGGTAGCTGGTAAGGTAAGTGCAGGCAGGTGTAGATCAAACCATTTTATTTCTATATCTTTGGGGGGCCAATATAGACCTCTGCATACTGCTAAGATTCTGAGAAGTTACCCCATTTTTTTTTATTTTTTTTATTTTTTTTTTTACAGTAGTCATTTACTATATGGATGGGTGGATGCATGCATGCCCAAACCTCTTACCCCACCCAAAATAAAGCCCTTGCTGGGTGCGTAGCCGTGTGTGCATGCCACTCTGGCCGTTCTTATCCGCTCTCTGGGGGCGTGCACAAAGTGGTGGCATTGCTAATGCAATGACCTGCCTTGGTTGCCATGGCAACACAAGTCAAAGTTCATATCCAGCCAGCTCATAGGGCAAAGGTCGTATCCAGCTAGCTGGGGTGATGTCATCAAGGCAGCGATGACATATATAGGTGCCTATATAGGGGCAGGCAGCTTAGTTGCAGCCAGGCTTGCAACCAGGTAGGTAGCGTAGGTAGGTAGCTGGTAAGGTAAGTGCAGGCAGGTGTAGATCAAACCATTTTATTTCTATATATTTGGGGGGCCAATATAGACCTCTGCATACTGCTAAGATTCTGAGAAGTTACCCCATTTTTTTTTATTTTTTTATTTTTTTTTTTTACAGTAGTCATTTACTATATGGATGGGCGGATGCATGCATGCCCAAACCTCTTACCCCACCCAAAATAAAGCCCTTGCTGGGTGCGTAGCCGTGTGTGCATGCCACTCTGGCCGTTCTTATCCGCTCTCTGGGGGCGTGCACAAAGTGGTGGCATTGCTAATGCAATGACCTGCCTTGGTTGCCATGGCAACACAAGTCAAAGTTCATATCCAGCCAGCTCATAGGGCAAAGGTCGTATCCAGCTAGCTGGGGTGATGTCATCAAGGCAGCGATGACATATATAGGTGCCTATATAGGGGCAGGCAGCTTAGTTGCAGCCAGGCTTGCAACCAGGTAGGTAGCGTAGGTAGGTAGCTGGTAAGGTAAGTGCAGGCAGGTGTAGATCAAACCATTTTATTTCTATATCTTTGGGGGGCCAATATAGACCTCTGCATACTGCTAAGATTCTGAGAAGTTACCCCATTTTTTTTTATTTTTTTTATTTTTTTTTTTACAGTAGTCATTTACTATATGGATGGGTGGATGCATGCATGCCCAAACCTCTTACCCCACCCAAAATAAAGCCCTTGCTGGGTGCGTAGCCGTGTGTGCATGCCACTCTGGCCGTTCTTATCCGCTCTCTGGGGGCGTGCACAAAGTGGTGGCATTGCTAATGCAATGTCCTGCCTTGGTTGCCATGGCAACACAAGTCAAAGTTCATATCCAGCCAGCTCATAGGGCAAAGGTCGTATCCAGCTAGCTGGGGTGATGTCATCAAGGCAGCGATGACATATATAGGTGCCTATATAGGGGCAGGCAGCTTAGTTGCAGCCAGGCTTGCAACCAGGTAGGTAGCGTAGGTAGGTAGCTGGTAAGGTAAGTGCAGGCAGGTGTAGATCAAACCATTTTATTTCTATATCTTTGGGGGGCCAATATAGACCTCTGCATACTGCTAAGATTCTGAGAAGTTACCCCATTTTTTTTTATTTTTTTTATTTTTTTTTTTACAGTAGTCATTTACTATGTGGATGGGTGGATGCATGCATGCCCAAACCTCTTACCCCACCCAAAATAAAGCCCTTGCTGGGTGCGTAGCCGTGTGTGCATGCCACTCTGGCCGTTCTTATCCGCTCTCTGGGGGCGTGCACAAAGTGGTGGCATTGCTAATGCAATGACCTGCCTTGGTTGCCATGGCAACACAAGTCAAAGTTCATATCCAGCCAGCTCATAGGGCAAAGGTCGTATCCAGCTAGCTGGGGTGATGTCATCAAGGCAGCGATGACATATATAGGTGCCTATATAGGGGCAGGCAGCTTAGTTGCAGCCAGGCTTGCAACCAGGTAGGTAGCGTAGGTAGGTAGCTGGTAAGGTAAGTGCAGGCAGGTGTAGATCAAACCATTTTATTTCTTTATCTTTGGGGGGCCAATATAGACCTCTGCATACTGCTAAGATTCTGAGAAGTTACCCCATTTTTTTTTATTTTTTTTATTTTTTTTTTTACAGTAGTCATTTACTATATGGATGGGTGGATGCATGCATGCCCAAACCTCTTACCCCACCCAAAATAAAGCCCTTGCTGGGTGCGTAGCCGTGTGTGCATGCCACTCTGGCCGTTCTTATCCGCTCTCTGGGGGCGTGCACAAAGTGGTGGCATTGCTAATGCAATGACCTGCCTTGGTTGCCATGGCAACACAAGTCAAAGTTCATATCCAGCCAGCTCATAGGGCAAAGGTCGTATCCAGCTAGCTGGGGTGATGTCATCAAGGCAGCGATGACATATATAGGTGCCTATATAGGGGCAGGCAGCTTAGTTGCAGCCAGGCTTGCAACCAGGTAGGTAGCGTAGGTAGGTAGCTGGTAAGGTAAGTGCAGGCAGGTGTAGATCAAACCATTTTATTTCTATATCTTTGGGGGGCCAATATAGACCTCTGCATACTGCTAAGATTCTGAGAAGTTACCCCATTTTTTTTTATTTTTTTTATTTTTTTTTTACAGTAGTCATTTACTATATGGATGGGTGGATGCATGCATGCCCAAACCTCTTACCCCACCCAAAATAAAGCCCTTGCTGGGTGCGTAGCCGTGTGTGCATGCCACTCTGGCCGTTCTTATCCGCTCTCTGGGGGCGTGCACAAAGTGGTGGCATTGCTAATGCAATGACCTGCCTTGGTTGCCATGGCAACACAAGTCAAAGTTCATATCCAGCCAGCTCATAGGGCAAAGGTCGTATCCAGCTAGCTGGGGTGATGTCATCAAGGCAGCGATGACATATATAGGTGCCTATATAGGGGCAGGCAGCTTAGTTGCAGCCAGGCTTGCAACCAGGTAGGTAGCGTAGGTAGGTAGCTGGTAAGGTAAGTGCAGGCAGGTGTAGATCAAACCATTTTATTTCTATATCTTTGGGGGGCCAATATAGACCTCTGCATACTGCTAAGATTCTGAGAAGTTACCCCATTTTTTTTTATTTTTTTTATTTTTTTTTTTACAGTAGTCATTTACTATATGGATGGGTGGATGCATGCATGCCCAAACCTCTTACCCCACCCAAAATAAAGCCCTTGCTGGGTGCGTAGCCGTGTGTGCATGCCACTCTGGCCGTTCTTATCCGCTCTCTGGGGGCGTGCACAAAGTGGTGGCATTGCTAATGCAATGACCTGCCTTGGTTGCCATGGCAACACAAGTCAAAGTTCATATCCAGCCAGCTCATAGGGCAAAGGTCGTATCCAGCTAGCTGGGGTGATGTCATCAAGGCAGCGATGACATATATAGGTGCCTATATAGGGGCAGGCAGCTTAGTTGCAGCCAGGCTTGCAACCAGGTAGGTAGCGTAGGTAGGTAGCTGGTAAGGTAAGTGCAGGCAGGTGTAGATCAAACCATTTTATTTCTATATCTTTGGGGGGCCAATATAGACCTCTGCATACTGCTAAGATTCTGAGAAGTTACCCCATTTTTTTTTATTTTTTTTATTTTTTTTTTTTACAGTAGTCATTTACTATATGGATGGGTGGATGCATGCATGCCCAAACCTCTTACCCCACCCAAAATAAAGCCCTTGCTGGGTGCGTAGCCGTGTGTGCATGCCACTCTGGCCGTTCTTATCCGCTCTCTGGGGGCGTGCACAAAGTGGTGGCATTGCTAATGCAATGACCTGCCTTGGTTGCCATGGCAACACAAGTCAAAGTTCATATCCAGCCAGCTCATAGGGCAAAGGTCGTATCCAGCTAGCTGGGGTGATGTCATCAAGGCAGCGATGACATATATAGGTGCCTATATAGGGGCAGGCAGCTTAGTTGCAGCCAGGCTTGCAACCAGGTAGGTAGCGTAGGTAGGTAGCTGGTAAGGTAAGTGCAGGCAGGTGTAGATCAAACCATTTTATTTCTATATCTTTGGGGGGCCAATATAGACCTCTGCATACTGCTAAGATTCTGAGAAGTTACCCCATTTTTTTTTATTTTTTTTATTTTTTTTTTTACAGTAGTCATTTACTATATGGATGGGTGGATGCATGCATGCCCAAACCTCTTACCCCACCCAAAATAAAGCCCTTGCTGGGTGCGTAGCCGTGTGTGCATGCCACTCTGGCCGTTCTTATCCGCTCTCTGGGGGCGTGCACAAAGTGGTGGCATTGCTAATGCAATGACCTGCCTTGGTTGCCATGGCAACACAAGTCAAAGTTCATATCCAGCCAGCTCATAGGGCAAAGGTCGTATCCAGCTAGCTGGGGTGATGTCATCAAGGCAGCGATGACATATATAGGTGCCTATATAGGGGCAGGCAGCTTAGTTGCAGCCAGGCTTGCAACCAGGTAGGTAGCGTAGGTAGGTAGCTGGTAAGGTAAGTGCAGGCAGGTGTAGATCAAACCATTTTATTTCTATATCTTTGGGGGGCCAATATAGACCTCTGCATACTGCTAAGATTCTGAGAAGTTACCCCATTTTTTTTTATTTTTTTTATTTTTTTTTTTACAGTAGTCATTTACTATATGGATGGGTGGATGCATGCATGCCCAAACCTCTTACCCCACCCAAAATAAAGCCCTTGCTGGGTGCGTAGCCGTATGTGCATGCCACTCTGGCCGTTCTTATCCGCTCTCTGGGGGCGTGCACAAAGTGGTGGCATTGCTAATGCAATGACCTGCCTTGGTTGCCATGGCAACACAAGTCAAAGTTCATATCCAGCCAGCTCATAGGGCAAAGGTCGTATCCAGCTAGCTGGGGTGATGTCATCAAGGCAGCGATGACATATATAGGTGCCTATATAGGGGCAGGCAGCTTAGTTGCAGCCAGGCTTGCAACCAGGTAGGTAGCGTAGGTAGGTAGCTGGTAAGGTAAGTGCAGGCAGGTGTAGATCAAACCATTTTATTTCTATATATTTGGGGGGCCAATATAGACCTCTGCATACTGCTAAGATTCTGAGAAGTTACCCCATTTTTTTTTATTTTTTTTATTTTTTTTTTTACAGTAGTCATTTACTATATGGATGGGTGGATGCATGCATGCCCAAACCTCTTACCCCACCCAAAATAAAGCCCTTGCTGGGTGCGTAGCCGTGTGTGCATGCCACTCTGGCCGTTCTTATCCGCTCTCTGGGGGCGTGCACAAAGTGGTGGCATTGCTAATGCAATGACCTGCCTTGGTTGCCATGGCAACACAAGTCAAAGTTCATATCCAGCCAGCTCATAGGGCAAAGGTCGTATCCAGCTAGCTGGGGTGATGTCATCAAGGCAGCGATGACATATATAGGTGCCTATATAGGGGCAGGCAGCTTAGTTGCAGCCAGGCTTGCAACCAGGTAGGTAGCGTAGGTAGGTAGCTGGTAAGGTAAGTGCAGGCAGGTGTAGATCAAACCATTTTATTTCTATATCTTTGGGGGGCCAATATAGACCTCTGCATACTGCTAAGATTCTGAGAAGTTACCCCATTTTTTTTTATTTTTTTATTTTTTTTTTTTACAGTAGTCATTTACTATATGGATGGGTGGATGCATGCATGCCCAAACCTCTTACCCCACCCAAAATAAAGCCCTTGCTGGGTGCGTAGCCGTGTGTGCATGCCACTCTGGCCGTTCTTATCCGCTCTCTGGGGGCGTGCACAAAGTGGTGGCATTGCTAATGCAATGACCTGCCTTGGTTGCCATGGCAACACAAGTCAAAGTTCATATCCAGCCAGCTCATAGGGCAAAGGTCGTATCCAGCTAGCTGGGGTGATGTCATCAAGGCAGCGATGACATATATAGGTGCCTATATAGGGGCAGGCAGCTTAGTTGCAGCCAGGCTTGCAACCAGGTAGGTAGCGTAGGTAGGTAGCTGGTAAGGTAAGTGCAGGCAGGTGTAGATCAAACCATTTTATTTCTATATCTTTGGGGGGCCAATATAGACCTCTGCATACTGCTAAGATTCTGAGAAGTTACCCCATTTTTTTTTTATTTATTTTTTTTTTTTACAGTAGTCATTTACTATATGGATGGGTGGATGCATGCATGCCCAAACCTCTTACCCCACCCAAAATAAAGCCCTTGCTGGGTGCGTAGCCGTGTGTGCATGCCACTCTGGCCGTTCTTATCCGCTCTCTGGGGGCGTGCACAAAGTGGTGGCATTGCTAATGCAATGACCTGCCTTGGTTGCCATGGCAACACAAGTCAAAGTTCATATCCAGCCAGCTCATAGGGCAAAGGTCGTATCCAGCTAGCTGGGGTGATGTCATCAAGGCAGCGATGACATATATAGGTGCCTATATAGGGGCAGGCAGCTTAGTTGCAGCCAGGCTTGCAACCAGGTAGGTAGCGTAGGTAGGTAGCTGGTAAGGTAAGTGCAGGCAGGTGTAGATCAAACCATTTTATTTCTATATCTTTGGGGGGCCAATATAGACCTCTGCATACTGCTAAGATTCTGAGAAGTTACCCCATTTTTTTTTATTTTTTTATTTTTTTTTTTACAGTAGTCATTTACTATATGGATGGGTGGATGCATGCATGCCCAAACCTCTTACCCCACCCAAAATAAAGCCCTTGCTGGGTGCGTAGCCGTGTGTGCATGCCACTCTGGCCGTTCTTATCCGCTCTCTGGGGGCGTGCACAAAGTGGTGGCATTGCTAATGCAATGACCTGCCTTGGTTGCCATGGCAACACAAGTCAAAGTTCATATCCAGCCAGCTCATAGGGCAAAGGTCGTATCCAGCTAGCTGGGGTGATGTCATCAAGGCAGCGATGACATATATAGGTGCCTATATAGGGGCAGGCAGCTTAGTTGCAGCCAGGCTTGCAACCAGGTAGGTAGCGTAGGTAGGTAGCTGGTAAGGTAAGTGCAGGCAGGTGTAGATCAAACCATTTTATTTCTATATCTTTGGGGGGCCAATATAGACCTCTGCATACTGCTAAGATTCTGAGAAGTTACCCCATTTTTTTTTATTTTTTTTATTTTTTTTTTTACAGTAGTCATTTACTATATGGATGGGTGGATGCATGCATGCCCAAACCTCTTACCCCACCCAAAATAAAGCCCTTGCTGGGTGCGTAGCCGTGTGTGCATGCCACTCTGGCCGTTCTTATCCGCTCTCTGGGGGCGTGCACAAAGTGGTGGCATTGCTAATGCATTGACCTGCCTTGGTTGCCATGGCAACACAAGTCAAAGTTCATATCCAGCCAGCTCATAGGGCAAAGGTCGTATCCAGCTAGCTGGGGTGATGTCATCAAGGCAGCGATGACATATATAGGTGCCTATATAGGGGCAGGCAGCTTAGTTGCAGCCAGGCTTGCAACCAGGTAGGTAGCGTAGGTAGGTAGCTGGTAAGGTAAGTGCAGGCAGGTGTAGATCAAACCATTTTATTTCTATATCTTTGGGGGGCCAATATAGACCTCTGCATACTGCTAAGATTCTGAGAAGTTACCCCATTTTTTTTTATTTTTTTTTTTTTTTTTTTACAGTAGTCATTTACTATATGGATGGGTGGATGCATGCATGCCCAAACCTCTTACCCCACCCAAAATAAAGCCCTTGCTGGGTGCGTAGCCGTGTGTGCATGCCACTCTGGCCGTTCTTATCCGCTCTCTGGGGGCGTGCACAAAGTGGTGGCATTGCTAATGCAATGACCTGCCTTGGTTGCCATGGCAACACAAGTCAAAGTTCATATCCAGCCAGCTCATAGGGCAAAGGTCGTATCCAGCTAGCTGGGGTGATGTCATCAAGGCAGCGATGACATATATAGGTGCCTATATAGGGGCAGGCAGCTTAGTTGCAGCCAGGCTTGCAACCAGGTAGGTAGCGTAGGTAGGTAGCTGGTAAGGTAAGTGCAGGCAGGTGTAGATCAAACCATTTTATTTCTATATCTTTGGGGGGCCAATATAGACCTCTGCATACTGCTAAGATTCTGAGAAGTTACCCCATTTTTTTTTATTTTTTTTTTATTTTTTTTTTACAGTAGTCATTTACTATATGGATGGGTGGATGCATGCATGCCCAAACCTCTTACCCCACCCAAAATAAAGCCCTTGTTGGGTGCGTAGCCGTGTGTGCATGCCACTCTGGCCGTTCTTATCCGCTCTCTGGGGGCGTGCACAAAGTGGTGGCATTGCTAATGCAATGACCTGCCTTGGTTGCCATGGCAACACAAGTCAAAGTTCATATCCAGCCAGCTCATAGGGCAAAGGTCGTATCCAGCTAGCTGGGGTGATGTCATCAAGGCAGCGATGACATATATAGGTGCCTATATAGGGGCAGGCAGCTTAGTTGCAGCCAGGCTTGCAACCAGGTAGGTAGCGTAGGTAGGTAGCTGGTAAGGTAAGTGCAGGCAGGTGTAGATCAAACCATTTTATTTCTATATCTTTGGGGGGCCAATATAGACCTCTGCATACTGCTAAGATTCTGAGAAGTTACCCCATTTTTTTTTATTTTTTTTATTTTTTTTTTGTACAGTAGTCATTTACTATATGGATGGGTGGATGCATGCATGCCCAAACCTCTTACCCCACCCAAAATAAAGCCCTTGCTGGGTGCGTAGCCGTGTGTGCATGCCACTCTGGCCGTTCTTATCCGCTCTCTGGGGGCGTGCACAAAGTGGTGGCATTGCTAATGCAATGACCTGCCTTGGTTGCCATGGCAACACAAGTCAAAGTTCATATCCAGCCAGCTCATAGGGCAAAGGTCGTATCCAGCTAGCTGGGGTGATGTCATCAAGGCAGCGATGACATATATAGGTGCCTATATAGGGGCAGGCAGCTTAGTTGCAGCCAGGCTTGCAACCAGGTAGGTAGCGTAGGTAGGTAGCTGGTAAGGTAAGTGCAGGCAGGTGTAGATCAAACCATTTTATTTCTATATCTTTGGGGGGCCAATATAGACCTCTGCATACTGCTAAGATTCTGAGAAGTTACCCCATTTTTTTTTATTTTTTTTTATTTTTTTTTTTACAGTAGTCATTTACTATATGGATGGGTGGATGCATGCATGCCCAAACCTCTTACCCCACCCAAAATAAAGCCCTTGCTGGGTGCGTAGCCGTGTGTGCATGCCACTCTGGCCGTTCTTATCCGCTCTCTGGGGGCGTGCACAAAGTGGTGGCATTGCTAATGCATTGACCTGCCTTGGTTGCCATGGCAACACAAGTCAAAGTTCATATCCAGCCAGCTCATAGGGCAAAGGTCGTATCCAGCTAGCTGGGGTGATGTCATCAAGGCAGCGATGACATATATAGGTGCCTATATAGGGGCAGGCAGCTTAGTTGCAGCCAGGCTTGCAACCAGGTAGGTAGCGTAGGTAGGTAGCTGGTAAGGTAAGTGCAGGCAGGTGTAGATCAAACCATTTTATTTCTATATCTTTGGGGGGCCAATATAGACCTCTGCATACTGCTAAGATTCTGAGAAGTTACCCCATTTTTTTTTATTTTTTTTATTTTTTTTTTTACAGTAGTCATTTACTATATGGATGGGTGGATGCATGCATGCCCAAACCTCTTACCCCACCCAAAATAAAGCCCTTGCTGGGTGCGTAGCCGTGTGTGCATGCCACTCTGGCCGTTCTTATCCGCTCTCTGGGGGCGTGCACAAAGTGGTGGCATTGCTAATGCAATGACCTGCCTTGGTTGCCATGGCAACACAAGTCAAAGTTCATATCCAGCCAGCTCATAGGGCAAAGGTCGTATCCAGCTAGCTGGGGTGATGTCATCAAGGCAGCGATGACATATATAGGTGCCTATATAGGGGCAGGCAGCTTAGTTGCAGCCAGGCTTGCAACCAGGTAGGTAGCGTAGGTAGGTAGCTGGTAAGGTAAGTGCAGGCAGGTGTAGATCAAACCATTTTATTTCTATATCTTTGGGGGGCCAATATAGACCTCTGCATACTGCTAAGATTCTGAGAAGTTACCCCATTTTTTTTTATTTTTTTTTATTTTTTTTTTACAGTAGTCATTTACTATATGGATGGGTGGATGCATGCATGCCCAAACCTCTTACCCCACCCAAAATAAAGCCCTTGCTGGGTGCGTAGCCGTGTGTGCATGCCACTCTGGCCGTTCTTATCCGCTCTCTGGGGGCGTGCACAAAGTGGTGGCATTGCTAATGCAATGACCTGCCTTGGTTGCCATGGCAACACAAGTCAAAGTTCATATCCAGCCAGCTCATAGGGCAAAGGTCGTATCCAGCTAGCTGGGGTGATGTCATCAAGGCAGCGATGACATATATAGGTGCCTATATAGGGGCAGGCAGCTTAGTTGCAGCCAGGCTTGCAACCAGGTAGGTAGCGTAGGTAGGTAGCTGGTAAGGTAAGTGCAGGCAGGTGTAGATCAAACCATTTTATTTCTATATCTTTGGGGGGCCAATATAGACCTCTGCATACTGCTAAGATTCTGAGAAGTTACCCCATTTTTTTTTTTTTTTTTTTTTTTTTTTTTTTACAGTAGTCATTTACTATATGGATGGGTGGATGCATGCATGCCCAAACCTCTTACCCCACCCAAAATAAAGCCCTTGCTGGGTGCGTAGCCGTGTGTGCATGCCACTCTGGCCGTTCTTATCCGCTCTCTGGGGGCGTGCACAAAGTGGTGGCATTGCTAATGCAATGACCTGCCTTGGTTGCCATGGCAACACAAGTCAAAGTTCATATCCAGCCAGCTCATAGGGCAAAGGTCGTATCCAGCTAGCTGGGGTGATGTCATCAAGGCAGCGATGACATATATAGGTGCCTATATAGGGGCAGGCAGCTTAGTTGCAGCCAGGCTTGCAACCAGGTAGGTAGCGTAGGTAGGTAGCTGGTAAGGTAAGTGCAGGCAGGTGTAGATCAAACCATTTTATTTCTATATCTTTGGGGGGCCAATATAGACCTCTGCATACTGCTAAGATTCTGAGAAGTTACCCCATTTTTTTTTATTTTTTTTATTTTTTTTTTTACAGTAGTCATTTACTATATGGATGGGTGGATGCATGCATGCCCAAACCTCTTACCCCACCCAAAATAAAGCCCTTGCTGGGTGCGTAGCCGTGTGTGCATGCCACTCTGGCCGTTCTTATCCGCTCTCTGGGGGCGTGCACAAAGTGGTGGCATTGCTAATGCAATGACCTGCCTTGGTTGCCATGGCAACACAAGTCAAAGTTCATATCCAGCCAGCTCATAGGGCAAAGGTCGTATCCAGCTAGCTGGGGTGATGTCATCAAGGCAGCAATGACATATATAGGTGCCTATATAGGGGCAGGCAGCTTAGTTGCAGCCAGGCTTGCAACCAGGTAGGTAGCGTAGGTAGGTAGCTGGTAAGGTAAGTGCAGGCAGGTGTAGATCAAACCATTTTATTTCTATATCTTTGGGGGGCCAATATAGACCTCTGCATACTGCTAAGATTCTGAGAAGTTACCCCATTTTTTTTAATTTATTTTTTTTATTTTTTTTACAGTAGTCATTTACTATATGGATGGGTGGATGCATGCATGCCCAAACCTCTTACCCCACCCAAAATAAAGCCCTTGCTGGGTGCGTAGCCGTGTGTGCATGCCACTCTGGCCGTTCTTATCCGCTCTCTGGGGGCGTGCACAAAGTGGTGGCATTGCTAATGCAATGACCTGCCTTGGTTGCCATGGCAACACAAGTCAAAGTTCATATCCAGCCAGCTCATAGGGCAAAGGTCGTATCCAGCTAGCTGGGGTGATGTCATCAAGGCAGCGATGACATATATAGGTGCCTATATAGGGGCAGGCAGCTTAGTTGCAGCCAGGCTTGCAACCAGGTAGGTAGCGTAGGTAGGTAGCTGGTAAGGTAAGTGCAGGCAGGTGTAGATCAAACCATTTTATTTCTATATCTTTGGGGGGCCAATATAGACCTCTGCATACTGCTAAGATTCTGAGAAGTTACCCCATTTTTTTTTTTTTTTTTTTTTTTTTTTACAGTAGTCATTTACTATATGGATGGGTGGATGCATGCATGCCCAAACCTCTTACCCCACCCAAAATAAAGCCCTTGCTGGGTGCGTAGCCGTGTGTGCATGCCACTCTGGCCGTTCTTATCCGCTCTCTGGGGGCGTGCACAAAGTGGTGGCATTGCTAATGCAATGACCTGCCTTGGTTGCCATGGCAACACAAGTCAAAGTTCATATCCAGCCAGCTCATAGGGCAAAGGTCGTATCCAGCTAGCTGGGGTGATGTCATCAAGGCAGCGATGACATATATAGGTGCCTATATAGGGGCAGGCAGCTTAGTTGCAGCCAGGCTTGCAACCAGGTAGGTAGCGTAGGTAGGTAGCTGGTAAGGTAAGTGCAGGCAGGTGTAGATCAAACCATTTTATTTCTATATCTTTGGGGGGCCAATATAGACCTCTGCATACTGCTAAGATTCTGAGAAGTTACCCCATTTTTTTTTTTTTTTTTTTTTACAGTAGTCATTTACTATATGGATGGGTGGATGCATGCATGCCCAAACCTCTTACCCCACCCAAAATAAAGCCCTTGCTGGGTGCGTAGCCGTGTGTGCATGCCACTCTGGCCGTTCTTATCCGCTCTCTGGGGGCGTGCACAAAGTGGTGGCATTGCTAATGCAATGACCTGCCTTGGTTGCCATGGCAACACAAGTCAAAGTTCATATCCAGCCAGCTCATAGGGCAAAGGTCGTATCCAGCTAGCTGGGGTGATGTCATCAAGGCAGCGATGACATATATAGGTGCCTATATAGGGGCAGGCAGCTTAGTTGCAGCCAGGCTTGCAACCAGGTAGGTAGCGTAGGTAGGTAGCTGGTAAGGTAAGTGCAGGCAGGTGTAGATCAAACCATTTTATTTCTATATCTTTGGGGGGCCAATATAGACCTCTGCATACTGCTAAGATTCTGAGAAGTTACCCCATTTTTTTTTTTTTTTTTATAGTAGTCATTTACTATATGGATGGGTGGATGCATGCATGCCCAAACCTCTTACCCCACCCAAAATAAAGCCCTTGCTGGGTGCGTAGCCGTGTGTGCATGCCACTCTGGCCGTTCTTATCCGCTCTCTGGGGGCGTGCACAAAGTGGTGGCATTGCTAATGCATTGACCTGCCTTGGTTGCCATGGCAACACAAGTCAAAGTTCATATCCAGCCAGCTCATAGGGCAAAGGTCGTATCCAGCTAGCTGGGGTGATGTCATCAAGGCAGCGATGACATATATAGGTGCCTATATAGGGGCAGGCAGCTTAGTTGCAGCCAGGCTTGCAACCAGGTAGGTAGCGTAGGTAGGTAGCTGGTAAGGTAAGTGCAGGCAGGTGTAGATCAAACCATTTTATTTCTATATCTTTGGGGGGCCAATATAGACCTCTGCATACTGCTAAGATTCTGAGAAGTTACCCCATTTTTTTTTTTTTTTTTTTTTACAGTAGTCATTTACTATATGGATGGGTGGATGCATGCATGCCCAAACCTCTTACCCCACCCAAAATAAAGCCCTTGCTGGGTGCGTAGCCGTGTGTGCATGCCACTCTGGCCGTTCTTATCCGCTCTCTGGGGGCGTGCACAAAGTGGTGGCATTGCTAATGCAATGACCTGCCTTGGTTGCCATGGCAACACAAGTCAAAGTTCATATCCAGCCAGCTCATAGGGCAAAGGTCGTATCCAGCTAGCTGGGGTGATGTCATCAAGGCAGCGATGACATATATAGGTGCCTATATAGGGGCAGGCAGCTTAGTTGCAGCCAGGCTTGCAACCAGGTAGGTAGCGTAGGTAGGTAGCTGGTAAGGTAAGTGCAGGCAGGTGTAGATCAAACCATTTTATTTCTATATATTTGGGGGGCCAATATAGACCTCTGCATACTGCTAAGATTCTGAGAAGTTACCCCATTTTTTTTTTTTTTTTTTTTTTTACAGTAGTCATTTACTATATGGATGGGTGGATGCATGCATGCCCAAACCTCTTACCCCACCCAAAATAAAGCCCTTGCTGGGTGCGTAGCCGTGTGTGCATGCCACTCTGGCCGTTCTTATCCGCTCTCTGGGGGCGTGCACAAAGTGGTGGCATTGCTAATGCATTGACCTGCCTTGGTTGCCATGGCAACACAAGTCAAAGTTCATATCCAGCCAGCTCATAGGGCAAAGGTCGTATCCAGCTAGCTGGGGTGATGTCATCAAGGCAGCGATGACATATATAGGTGCCTATATAGGGGCAGGCAGCTTAGTTGCAGCCAGGCTTGCAACCAGGTAGGTAGCGTAGGTAGGTAGCTGGTAAGGTAAGTGCAGGCAGGTGTAGATCAAACCATTTTATTTCTATATATTTGGGGGGCCAATATAGACCTCTGCATACTGCTAAGATTCTGAGAAGTTACCCCATTTTTTTTTTTTTTTTTTTTTACAGTAGTCATTTACTATATGGATGGGTGGATGCATGCATGCCCAAACCTCTTACCCCACCCAAAATAAAGCCCTTGCTGGGTGCGTAGCCGTGTGTGCATGCCACTCTGGCCGTTCTTATCCGCTCTCTGGGGGCGTGCACAAAGTGGTGGCATTGCTAATGCATTGACCTGCCTTGGTTGCCATGGCAACACAAGTCAAAGTTCATATCCAGCCAGCTCATAGGGCAAAGGTCGTATCCAGCTAGCTGGGGTGATGTCATCAAGGCAGCGATGACATATATAGGTGCCTATATAGGGGCAGGCAGCTTAGTTGCAGCCAGGCTTGCAACCAGGTAGGTAGCGTAGGTAGGTAGCTGGTAAGGTAAGTGCAGGCAGGTGTAGATCAAACCATTTTATTTCTATATATTTGGGGGGCCAATATAGACCTCTGCATACTGCTAAGATTCTGAGAAGTTACCCCATTTTTTTTTTTTTTTTTTTTTTTTTTACAGTAGTCATTTACTATATGGATGGGTGGATGCATGCATGCCCAAACCTCTTACCCCACCCAAAATAAAGCCCTTGCTGGGTGCGTAGCCGTGTGTGCATGCCACTCTGGCCGTTCTTATCCGCTCTCTGGGGGCGTGCACAAAGTGGTGGCATTGCTAATGCATTGACCTGCCTTGGTTGCCATGGCAACACAAGTCAAAGTTCATATCCAGCCAGCTCATAGGGCAAAGGTCGTATCCAGCTAGCTGGGGTGATGTCATCAAGGCAGCGATGACATATATAGGTGCCTATATAGGGGCAGGCAGCTTAGTTGCAGCCAGGCTTGCAACCAGGTAGGTAGCGTAGGTAGGTAGCTGGTAAGGTAAGTGCAGGCAGGTGTAGATCAAACCATTTTATTTCTATATATTTGGGGGGCCAATATAGACCTCTGCATACTGCTAAGATTCTGAGAAGTTACCCCATTTTTTTTTTTTTTTTTTTTTTTTTTTACAGTAGTCATTTACTATATGGATGGGTGGATGCATGCATGCCCAAACCTCTTACCCCACCCAAAATAAAGCCCTTGCTGGGTGCGTAGCCGTGTGTGCATGCCACTCTGGCCGTTCTTATCCGCTCTCTGGGGGCGTGCACAAAGTGGTGGCATTGCTAATGCATTGACCTGCCTTGGTTGCCATGGCAGCACAAGTCAAAGTTCATATCCAGCCAGCTCATAGGGCAAAGGTCGTATCCAGCTAGCTGGGGTGATGTCATCAAGGCAGCGATGACATATATAGGTGCCTATATAGGGGCAGGCAGCTTAGTTGCAGCCAGGCTTGCAACCAGGTAGGTAGCGTAGGTAGGTAGCTGGTAAGGTAAGTGCAGGCAGGTGTAGATCAAACCATTTTATTTCTATATATTTGGGGGGCCAATATAGACCTCTGCATACTGCTAAGATTCTGAGAAGTTACCCCATTTTTTTTTTTTTTTTTTTTTTTTTTACAGTAGTCATTTACTATATGGATGGGTGGATGCATGCATGCCCAAACCTCTTACCCCACCCAAAATAAAGCCCTTGCTGGGTGCGTAGCCGTGTGTGCATGCCACTCTGGCCGTTCTTATCCGCTCTCTGGGGGCGTGCACAAAGTGGTGGCATTGCTAATGCATTGACCTGCCTTGGTTGCCATGGCAACACAAGTCAAAGTTCATATCCAGCCAGCTCATAGGGCAAAGGTCGTATCCAGCTAGCTGGGGTGATGTCATCAAGGCAGCGATGACATATATAGGTGCCTATATAGGGGCAGGCAGCTTAGTTGCAGCCAGGCTTGCAACCAGGTAGGTAGCGTAGGTAGGTAGCTGGTAAGGTAAGTGCAGGCAGGTGTAGATCAAACCATTTTATTTCTATATATTTGGGGGGCCAATATAGACCTCTGCATACTGCTAAGATTCTGAGAAGTTACTGCAGTGTCCCAGAACATGCAGACTACTACTCCTATTATGGCCATTTCTATTGCTGTGTCAATGCCTGTTCTGGTAAGTGTTTGCACTGCAACTGCTGCTGGTTTTCCCCTAGTATTCTCTGGTAATGTGCATTTTCATGTGTATTGTCATGTATTCCTGTGTATTATTACAGTGTACAGTGGTATGCAAGGCTGTTGATCACGTGACCTGTAACCATGGTTCCTCCAATGGCCGACTAGCTCTGGCCAGGAGCAACCATGTGACCTCCCACTTCCTCCTAACAAGTCAGTTCAGCTCCTGCTTCCAAGCAAGGAGGTTGTGTGGTTCTATCCTCTCCCACAGAAGAGTGACTAAGTCTGCTGCTAGGGGGCGTGGCCTGGACAGCAAGGAGAGCAGACGCATGTAGGAGCTGCTCCGTGAGGATCCCGCTGTCTACATCCTCCTGCAATTATCCTGAGCACGCTTTACACCGCAAAACTTGGGTGGCAGACCGGTGGCATCACTTACCCCCGACATGAGTCCCACCAGAGCGCGGCAAGCAGCGGCGGAGCGGCTGGCGGAGTTTGCCCGCCATGAGGTCCAAGATGGCGCCGGCTCCTCTCAGTCACAGCGCTCGGAGCGCGGCGCACCGGACCCCTTCGTCTCTGACGGGGAAGATCAGCCGGAACCTACACTGAAGGAGGTATCGGCGCAGCTTGCCTCAGTACTGGAGGCTATTGCAGCCAGCACTACTTCCCTCACAGGGAAGATAGAAGAGGTAAAAATAGATGTGGGGCTTCTGAGGCAGGACATGCAGGCACTCAGGGAGAGAGTCAGACATGTGGAGGATCGGGTGTCCGGGTTAGAGGACAGGATGGAACCGATCCCTGCAGCAGTAGCGGCCCTGGAACACCAAGCAGAGGGTTGGCGCCAGAAAGCTGACGACCTTGAGAACCGGCTAAGGCGCAATAACCTGCGGATTATAGGCCTGCCAGAGAGGGCTGAAGGGCAAGATCCGATCGCCTTTACCACACAGTGGCTGACATCATTATTGCCTGAGGTGACTTTCTCATCTGCGTTCGCCATTGAACGGGCGCACAGGGTGCCTGCTAGGCCTCCGCAGCCTGGAGCGCCTCCTAGACCTTTCTTGGCCCGTCTCCTAAATAGCACAGACCGAGATTTGGTACTACGCCATGCCAGGCGGTTGGCAGAAATTACATATAATGGTGCTCATGTTTCCATCTTCCCTGACTTCTCAGCGGAGCTACAGAAAAAACGGGCAACGTATACGGTGGTGAAACGTAAACTTCGTGAGAAGAATATTCCCTACTCTATGGCATATCCTGCTCGCTTAAGGGTGGTAGATGGTGAGAGAGCGGTATTCTTTGGGACTCCACAAGAGGCGGAGGAATGGTTATACCGCCAGAATAGACGCTCACCTAACCGTCCCTGAGAACATGGACGTTCCTGTAGATGAATATCGGCTGATATCTGGTTGTACACATGTTATGCTACTTAATATGGTGGATTGTTCAAGTTTCCTTACAAGTAGCTGCCCACGGACACGCTGACGACATGGTCTGTTCTAAGAAGAATTGTGATGGGCTTCTGTTTATTTCGCATTTATGGGAAAATGACTGATTGACCCCTAATTCCTTAACCGTATACCTCTAATGTCGCCCCTATGGGCGATGGGATTACTATACTGCATATTGCCAATATGCTGATGGCCTTAAAGGCTTATAGTGGGATCTTAGCTCACCTATCCTACTCTAAAGGTGGTAGTTGTCACGGTTTCCCTTCTGTCTCTTGTGAGTGTGGACCCCTGTTTGTTCAACCTGAGTGTGGCTGTCTGGTTGTGTACCCACAGTATTTGTAACCTACCGCTAGAGGGCAGCATTGCTCCATATCACATACCCTATGCTATATGCTGGTTATTATTCTCATGTAATGGTACATTCCTCTACCTCTTTGATTCAGTATGTGCCTATTTAGTTGTTATAACTACTTTCACTGTACACCTCTAGTGCTGCATCCCTGAGTGCTGAGACTCCTATACAGCATATTACCACTGTGATGCTGGCGTTGAAGGTTTATAGTGGAATCTCGGCCATCATACAATGCCCTATAAGTGGTCTTAATCACAGCCTCCCCTTCTATCTATGGTATGTGTCGGTCCCAGTTTGTTCATCCTGAAGTGTGGATGTCTTTTTATACACCAGCACTACTTGTGACCCACTCTTAGAGGGCAGTATTGCTCTATCTTGTACGCTCTCTGTTGTATGCGGGTTATTATTCTCATGTCATAGTTCATCCCTTTACCATTTTGATTCAGTATATGCTTATTTAGTTGTTATAACTACTTTGCTCGGGTTCCTTTTGTGTTACTTTCCTAGGCGACGGGATTCATATACAACATAGTACTACTGTAATGATGGCCGTAAAGGTTGATAGGGGGATCTCAGCTACTTTATAATGCTCTGGAGGTGGTTTCTGTTACATCTCTCTCTTCTGTTTCTTATGCGTGTTATGCCATGTTTGTTCCCCCTAAGTGTAACTGTCTCGTTATGTACTAACAACACCTGTACATCTCCACTAGAGGGCAGCATTGTTCTATATTTCATGTTCTTTGCTATGTGTTCATTATTATTATTGTTAGTTGACAGTGCATCCCTCTACCACTATGATTTGGTATACACTTACTTAGTTGTTATAACTGGGGCTCGGGTCCTATGCAGGTCCTCCTGCTCTGCATACGTAGAAGTAGGCAGACATATGTTCTTTTGGCTACTGCTACGGTCCCCATCCGGGGGGAGTTTTTTGCTTTTCTTTTCATCATATACCCTTTCTTAGTGTAAAGCGTGACTACGTGTATTCTAATATGCAGCGGGGTTCTTCCCCCGTATGACACTTGTCACGAACTTTAGTGCAACGGAGACGTTTTATTCTCTGTTTATTCCACAGTTGGTTTGGTTTCAATTTGTTTTGTCACCACGGTTTGGTGATATGATCATTAAGCACTGGGCTAGTACAGTTCTCTGTTTGTTTATTATATTACACATGTCGCATCTCATTACACAATGTACCTACTATGTGAGCTGTTTCCTTATGGGGGACACCTTTGCTATGCATTATTTATCTCAAGGTAAGATATGGCGTCTATTACTGTAATGTCGTGGAATGTCAGAGGTTTGGGCACGCCAAGGAAACGTGTTATGGTGTTTTCACATATTAGACGCTTTAACCCCCATATTTTGTGCTTACAGGAGACACACCTCACGCCTGACACATCTCATAGATTGAGGAGACAGTGGGTCCAGTGGTCTGAACATGCCTGTCATACTTCCTTCTCCAGAGGGGTATCGTTACTAGTCAATAAATCTCTCAAATGGGATCCTATTAATGTCCGGAGGGATAAAGAAGGGAGGTTTATATTTGTTTTTGCTTACATTGATAGTAACCCCTATGTAATTTTGGGTATCTACAACCCCCCACACGCCTCCTTACAGGTATTGCATCAAGCTGCGGTGTTTGCGGCTACATACCCGCAAGCGAGAGTGCTATGTATAGGGGACCTTAACATGATGATTAACCCTCTCATAGATAAACACTGTGGGGGACAATCAACAAGCTCACAATCTGGTTCACAATTGGGATCCTTGTTAGCTGAACTTGGGTGGGTAGATATTTATAGGCATTATCATCCCAATGGGAGGGACTATTCGTGTCATGCAGCTGGTAGACACTCCTTATCTAGGATAGACCATGCATTGGGTACCCCTTCTACGGCATCTGCTGTTTCTAGAGTATTCTATTCACAGAGGGGGATCTCAGATCATTCGGCAATGCTGTTGCATGTTCGGACCGCTGGAGCCTATAAGACGAGTGGTCTGACGTCCTATCCTCTCATCTATATGTTTCCCCTGCCGTTAACAATAAATTGACACAGTTGTTTATCATCCACCAAAGTTACCTCACCCCTGTTAGAATGCATAGAATGGGTAGATACCCCTCAGAGGAATGTCATAGATGCCACTGCCCGAGATCCGACTTTTGGCATATGATCTGGACTTGTCCAGATGTTGGATCTTTTTGGCAGGAAATAACAGTCCAGTTATCTCAGATGATAGGAATCCCGGTACCGTGTACCCCCAAAATATGTTTGTTAGGCTTACTGGACGAGGAGGAGTGGCCTCATCACTGTAGAATTTTCCTTAGAGAATCTCTATTCATGGCTCGAAAGACAATTGCGATGAGATGGATGGACGTCAGACCCCCTTCAGTGGGTAAATGGAAAAAACTAGTCAATTCCACACTATCGTATGAGTTTATTGTATACAAGCACAGAGGTTGCCCGGGAAAGTTTCGCAAGGTATGGGGCTGGTGGTGTGACTCACCTCTGACGGCATTTCAGCCTAGTAGATTTATACGGATTGGAGAACACAATCTCCCTTCCCCTCAAGGAGGGGACTAATATGATTTGGTGTAATGTCTATATGCGGATGTTCCTTTCAGTTATAATGTAACCTGTGTAATGTTTGCTACATTGTACTATCTTCTACTTTCTGTACAGCCAATTTTGTCTTATGTTTTATTATTTCTTGGATGCAAGTTTACTTCTTTCTGCTCTGATGAGCTGTTATGTACATGTGACGATATAACATATGTAATGCTTGTGTCTGTTCTTTATCCTTCAATAAAAGGAGTTTAAAAAAAAAAAAAAAGTCTGCTGCTATATACCAGTCTTCGGCTGTATCTGCCTGCCCAAGTGACCGGAGTCTTCTCTCTCATCTGGGTGTCATTCCGTTATCTCTCCTCATCGCTGCAAGGATTCACAGCAAGTATTATTCTCAAGCTAATCCACCCAGCAACGCTATTTCTCTCATACTCCTACTCCCATCATCCGGCACGTATTCTCACAGCCTATGCAGCACCACTCCTGCTTTATTTGTCAAAGCCTGCTATATACCCGGTTGCATCCGGACAGAACTGTTGCTACTAGTTACCTCATCTATAATAAAACCGCTGTTACTGAACCCTGGCATTGGTGTCCTCTAACTGGTGCCCTGACTAAGTGCAGCGAAGAATCGCATGCCCATCATCACCCGCAGATTCCTCAGACCGGCCCTACAGCTGTGCTGCCCTCAGGCCTATACCGTGACAAGTATAACCCCAGCAGCTGCCCCGGTCATCGCCCGCTCATAACACCAGCACTGCGGAAGTGGCCCCCAGGGGCCAGGGCATCGCATTTTTGGCGTCACGAACAGGATTCAGACTGTGTTGTGCCAACTGTCAGTACCCCCAGAACTGTACTGCTAATCCCCCCAGAGGCTTTGCCATTGCCGCGCTGCGGCCTGCTAAGGGGTCAAGTCAGCCGGTGACGCACTGTCTTCGCGCGCGCGCGCGCTCCGCCCCGGCCCTGCAGTATCCAAGCCTCTGTGGCAGGAGGGAAGGAGATTGTGCCCGGACCGCCGGAAGTGTTGATGCTGACTTCCGCCCTATTCCTCTCCGGTCCCGGACGCCCTGCCTATCGGTGCCTGCTGTTCCCGCAAGCTCTCCTCGCTCCTACCTTCTTCCAGGCGCCTTACACCAGAACCCCTCGTCATGTCCACCGGCCATCACAGTGACTCTGACGGGTCCGACAGTTCGCCGACGGCCCGAAGAAGGCTTCCCGCGGCTCCCGTTGCTATGGCTACCGCAGCGGTCCCATTCTTCATTGGGCCCAACAATCTTCCCAGTTATAAAGGAGAACCCCACACGTTGGCTGATTTCAAGGAAAAAATTTCCCGCACCCTTGAACTTGTCTCACTCTCTCCCACTCAGCAGGTGCAGTTGCTGCTAGGACAACTTGAGGGTCCCGCTGCCGAGGAGGTGCGGTCGTGGCCAGCTACGGAGAAAGCTAATGTACAACAGATCCTGACCCGGCTGAGTAAAGAATTTGAGGTACAGTCACCCACGGAGGTCCGCCTTAAGTTTTATGACCGACGACAAAGGCCAGGTGAGACCCTCAGAGACTATGCACTAGCACTCCAATCTGCCTACCGGGCCCTGAGACAGGTTGATACCATAGACCCCTCAGCTGTGGAGAGTATGATCACTGACCGCTTCATAGAGGGGGTGGACTCTAGACTCATCCAGAGCCAACTGCGTATGCTAGCTGCCCAAAACCCTACAATGCCTTTCCTGGACTTCAAGACTCTGGCTCTGAGGGTGGTTGGCATTGACAATCCCTGTGCCGGCTGTACTCCAGATTTGGATTGCCCGGATCCGGTGGGACCTATACCCCCACCTCCAGTGCCCACTATGGTTCCACCAGTTTCCGCTATACAAGCTGCCCAACAGTCTATCCCGGCTAATTCACCAGCGATCCCTGCTCTCCTTACGCAAGTGGTTGACTCTCTCTGCCAAGCCCTAAGGGGGCTACAAGGGGCCTATCCAACACCTCCACCACCACAGGACCCCTGCCCTGAGTATTCAGTTCCCGATCGGCCTCCTCCACCGAGACTTAGATCCCCTGAGCGCCCCTATTGCCGCCACTGTAGGCGACATGGACACTACCGCTCTCAGTGCTATCAGTTAAACGGGCTACCCCTGGGTCCGAGGGCCAACACCCAGGAGGTCGAGATCCAGGCCCGCAGGAAGCACAGTGGTTCTCAAGGTTCCTCTCACAATGCCCGCATGTGACTCTCTGGGTGGACGGAGTCCCCCTGGAGGCTCTGGTAGATACAGGTTCCCAGGTTACCACTATCCCGAGGCATGTGTTTGAAGAACATTGGGATCTGAGAACCCTAGGTCCAGTTGAGAAATACCGTCTGAAACTTATTGCTAGTAATGGTCGTCCTATTGTGCAACTAGGTTACTGGGAACCCACGGTCTGCATAGGGAAGCGGGAGCTAGCGCGTCAGGGTATCATTGTTACTGAGGCTCAGGGAGATAGTGGGACCGTGGTATTAGGCATGAATATTATCCGCCATGTATTCACTGAAGTGTTGGATGCCTTGAATGCCTCTATGTCTTGTGCTATGTCTCCTCAGTACAGGCAAGCCGTTCAGAAGACCATAAAGGTTCTCGCCGCTCAGCGGAAATTTGCCAATCCTCGAGGAGAAATCTGCCGTGTCCGCACTAGAGATGCTCGTCCGATCACCATCCCAGCTAACAGTGAGTTCCTCATCTGGTGCAGGGTCCGTCCAGGCCTCAACAATGCTGATTATGTGGCCCTTCTGGATGCTATTGAAATTGAGGGGCAACCTCTTGTCAGGGCCGCTAGGAGCCTGGTGACCGTCTCCAATGGTCAGGTCCCTGTCCGTCTGGTGAACCTTGGAGACTCCTCAGCTGACCTACCCAAGTTCACCACCGTGGCCATGTTATACCAACTCGATCCTGAAGACATCATCTGTGAGGAGACCATCGCCTATCAGAGTTCCATCCGTGGCACTCAAAGGGACTCAAACAGGGCTCTCGCCCCTTGGTGGGATGAACTCCATATTGGCGATGCCAATACCCCACTTGAATACCTCCACGGCATCCTCAAGGTGGCCAAAAGGTATCACGAGGCCTTCAGCAAACACTCCCTCGATTTCGGGAAGACCAACCTGGTCCAGCATCGGATCAACACTGGGGACCATCTGCCTATCAAAGAGAAACATCGGCCAATCCCTCCTGCCAGCTATCAGCAGGTCAAGAAACTGCTCAAGGAGATGAAAGACTCTAACGTTATCCAAGAGAGTCAGAGTCCGTGGGCTGCCCCTATCGTCCTCGTGAGGAAGAAAGACGGTAACATCCGGTTCTGCGTGGATTATAGGAAGATAAACACAATCACCCACAAGGATGCCTATCCTTTGCCCCGCATCGAGGAGTCTATTGCTGCTTTGGGGTCAGCCGCCTACTTCTCCACCTTGGACCTCACCAGTGGGTACTGGCAGGTGCCCATGGCACCCGAAGACCGTGAGAAGACGGCCTTCACCACCCCCATGGGACTATTCGAATTCACCAGCATGCCCTTCGGTCTGTGCAACGCCCCCGCTACCTTCCAGCGGTTGATGGAAAGGTGTCTCGGCCATCTCAACTTTCAGAGTGTCCTGCTCTACCTGGATGATGTGATTGTCTATTCACGTACCTACGAAGATCACGTCCATCATCTGGCTGAAGTGTTCCAGGTCCTAATCGATCACGGCCTGAAAATCAAGCCTTCCAAGTGCCACCTTCTCAAACCCCAAGTGAACTATCTGGGGCACGTTGTGAGTGCTGAGGGGATACGACCCGATCCAGAGAAGATCTCGGCTGTGGAACACTGGGATAACCCTAAGACCGTCAAGGAGGTGAGAAGCTTTCTGGGATTTGCCGGCTATTACCGCCGCTTCATTCCCCACTTTGCCCAAGTGGCCGAGCCCCTCAATGAGTTACTCCGGGGTTGCCCTCGAGAAAGCTACAACCGACGACTCCCCGTCGAGTGGTCCGAACGGCAGGAGGTTGCTTTTCAAACCCTGAAACGCCTGTTGACCACGCCTCCTATCCTGGCCTACCCGGACTATAACCTTCCTTTCCGGCTTTACACAGACGCCAGCTTCCAAGGCCTGGGAGCTGTGCTGTCCCAGGTTCAAGATGGCCAAGAGAGAGTCGTAGCTTATGCCAGCCGGAGTCTTCGGGGTGCTGAAAAGAACGATAACAATTATAGCTCCTTCAAGTTGGAGTTGCTAGCCCTAGTGTGGGCCGTCACTGAAAAGTTCAAGGACTACCTGGCTGCCACCCCTGTTACCATCTATACGGATAACAACACGTTGGCGCATCTCAACACTGCTCGGCTGGGCGCCCTGGAGCAGCGGTGGGCTTTTCGACTGGCCAATTTCCAGTTTGAAATTAAGTACCGCAGTGGCAAGGCTAACGTCAATGCAGACCTTCTGTCCCGACTATCCAAGGGCGAAGAGGCCCCAGAGGACAGCGATTGGGAAGACGTAGAAATGCCTCCCTTCTATCAAAGGTTCGCTACCCAGAGTGCTATTGATGTAGCCGGGCCTGAAACGCCTTCGCCTCCACCTAGGGCCCCGCAAGACTTGGCCAGGTGGCAGACCATCCAGGAAGAGTCCCGTGTCCTGGGGGAGATCTATGACTACCTCTCCACTGGTCGGGTCCCCATGCGGATAAAGAGGCCCTATCCTGATGTCGAGCTAAGGCGACTCTGGAGGCAAAGAAAGAGGCTCTTCTTACAGAAGGGACTGATCCTGCGGAACTCTCTTGATCCGGTCTCTGGGGAGAGGTGCCACCAGATCCTCATTCCCCGACGAGACGCTAAGATGGTGCTAGATGCCTACCATGACCGGTCCGGTCATTTCGGGGTACACAAGACGGAGGCCACTATCCGACAGCGGTTCTACTGGATCGGGATGAGGGCTGACATCGAGAACTGGTGTGCTGAGTGCCCTGCCTGTAATATCTCCAAAGCTGGGGGAAGAGAAGTCCGGGCCCCTTTGCATCCAATCACCTCCCACCGGCCGAATCAGCTAGTCGCCCTGGACCATGTGAAGCTAGCCCCTACAAGATGCGGGTATACCTACGCCCTCACCATGGTTGACCACTACTCCAAGTGGGTAGTCGTGGTACCTGTCAGGGACTTGACCGCCAAGACCACTGCTCTTACTTTTTACAAGGAGTATGTAAAGCACTATGGGTGCCCAGAGTCTCTGCTGACGGATCGGGGTCCGGCCTTCGAGTCGCAACTTTTCCAGGAGCTGTGTGCCTACCATGAATATAAGAAGCTCCGCACCACGGCCTATCACCCTCAAGGGAATGGTCTGTGTGAAAAAGTTAACCAGGTCTTTATCAACATGCTCCGAACGGCTTCAGTGACCAAGAGAGTAGAGTGGCCCCACTTGTTGGATGAACTAGTGGAGATCTATAACAATACCACTCATTGTTCCACTGGCTACTCCCCGTTCTACCTGATGTTCGGCCGCCAAGGCCAACTTCCTCAGGACCGTGCTCTTGGAGTCCAAGCTCCTGACACCTTCAACCCCCTACCTGAAACGGACTGGGTTCGGGAACATCAGAGGAGAATTCAGGATGCCCGGGAAATTGTTGACCGGAGGATGGGGGAGGCTCAGCAGCGCCAAGAGGATGCCTACAACCTGAGGGCGAATGCCACACCACTACAAGTGGGGGATAAAGTTTGGCTAAAGAAATATCATCGCTCTCACAAACTTGAAAGCCTTTGGGAGCCTGAGCCCTATGTCATCTCCTCTATCCCTTACCCAGAGACTGATGTGTATGAAGTCAAAAAGCCTGGGCTAGCCCCACAGACGGTGCATCGGAATAGGATAAAACGTTGCACTAAGGAGGACCTACAGGGCCTTACAGCACCGTGTCCGGTACCTGCATCCACGCCTCCGGCTCCCCCAGCAGCTCCAGCTAAACCTCTCTCTCTGGAAGAAATGTTCCAAGTTGAACCGTTCCTCATGGCCATAGGCTATCCAGCGGTCCCTGTACACATTCCAGTGGCCCCTCCACTTCCAATTGTGCCTCCAACAACTCCATCTCTACAACCAGACACTGGGGGTGATCTTCCACCTGTACCTGCACCAATCACTGTTGAAGAGGATCCTCCGCTGAGACGGTCTGAGCGCTCTACCAGAGGAATTCCTCCACTTCGCTACAGAGACCTGAGTCCTTAAACTGTTTTGTTATCTAACTGTATTGTTCCAGTTCCTGCAACGTTCAAGGTTCGTGCCTGGTCCTCCTGACCAAGTTCCCTGTACTAACCAGCCATGAGCTGATGGACACTTGCCATAACAAAAAGTTCTCTAGTGCCTGTCCCAGAGCCTTTTACATGGACGATGTCTAATTGACTAAAAGAGACTCTACCTAACAGAGACACTTAACCCATTCCTTCCTAATGCACTTTCCTGTGATTGTGTGTTCCACACAGGGTATTATTGCACTTATTTCATTATTGCACTTATTGTACTATTGCATTCCAGTGTTATCGAAGTATTTGTATTTCCTCTTCTGAGCGAGCAAAAGGTTACATAGATTGCCTCAGAGTAGAGTGCCTCTTTTGTAAAACAGTATATTTTCCAGTGTCTAAGTCAGATAGCTCCTCCTCTGAGTAAGAGAAGTCAGTTTACATATACCTCAGAGAAAGCCTAGTTTATGTAGGAGTGTATTTTCTCATCCAGTCTCATTATTGTGTATTATTATCATATCTATAGCTGGAAAGATTTAGTTGAGCCAGTTCGTATGCAGATTTTTCTCAGATTTTCATTCAGATTTGTCTCAGATTTTCATTCAGATTTATGTGAGCCAGTTCTCCTCAAGACCTCGCAGTATTTGTTGTCTTTTGTGTTTCCCTTCCTTTTTGTTTCCAGTATTTGTTCGCCTCTGTCTTGTCCCAACACAGTAGTTATCACACATAGTCATACCTAACCTTCACACTGGTCCATACATATCGCACCTTGGATACCTTTTCGTGTGTTTGGCCTGTGGAGTGCTTGTGTGTGTGATTGAGTGGTATGAAAGGGAGCTCCCCATGTATGTTTGCTTTTATTATTTTGTTCTTTTCTCTTCCAGGTATTCAAGACACTACGCAGACACGCCAAGGTAGTACACAGGTCTTCACAGTTCTCTTTTCCAGTAGGGTAACACATTTAACAGAAAACCTACTGTCTAACTGGCTGGAATATTGAGGGTCACCCGCCAGCAGTTAAGTTGTCCTGGCTTACACGTCAGATGGTTCACGCACTAGCTACCTGGTCGCCAGAGTACGTTAGGCACCCCTAGGTGAAGTCCTGCCACTAGGGTTTCTCATTCTCTCTCTTCTCACCTGTGCCTTGGGCGTGGGAAACACACACCTCATCACACTCACTCTCATCATTCATTCCTGTTGTTTGATTGTCCAGTCTATTCATGTTTGCTGCCTTCTAGATTCGCCGAGGTCGGCTCAAATTTGCTAGGGAGGTATGCAGTGTCCCAGAACATGCAGACTACTACTCCTATTATGGCCATTTCTATTGCTGTGTCAATGCCTGTTCTGGTAAGTGTTTGCACTGCAACTGCTGCTGGTTTTCCCCTAGTATTCTCTGGTAATGTGCATTTTCATGTGTATTGTCATGTATTCCTGTGTATTATTACAGTGTACAGTGGTATGCAAGGCTGTTGATCACGTGACCTGTAACCATGGTTCCTCCAATGGCCGACTAGCTCTGGCCAGGAGCAACCATGTGACCTCCCACTTCCTCCTAACAAGTCAGTTCAGCTCCTGCTTCCAAGCAAGGAGGTTGTGTGGTTCTATCCTCTCCCACAGAAGAGTGACTAAGTCTGCTGCTATATACCAGTCTTCGGCTGTATCTGCCTGCCCAAGTGACCGGAGTCTTCTCTCTCATCTGGGTGTCATTCCGTTATCTCTCCTCATCGCTGCAAGGATTCACAGCAAGTATTATTCTCAAGCTAATCCACCCAGCAACGCTATTTCTCTCATACTCCTACTCCCATCATCCGGCACGTATTCTCACAGCCTATGCAGCACCACTCCTGCTTTATTTGTCAAAGCCTGCTATATACCCGGTTGCATCCGGACAGAACTGTTGCTACTAGTTACCTCATCTATAATAAAACCGCTGTTACTGAACCCTGGCATTGGTGTCCACTAACTGGTGCCCTGACTAAGTGCAGCGAAGAATCGCATGCCCATCATCACCCGCAGATTCCTCAGACCGGCCCTACAGCTGTGCTGCCCTCAGGCCTATACCGTGACAAGTATAACCCCAGCAGCTGCCCCGGTCATCGCCCGCTCATAACACCAGCACTGCGGAAGTGGCCCCCAGGGGCCAGGGCATCGCATTACCCCATTTTTTTTTTTTTTTTTTTTACAGTAGTCATTTACTATATGGATGGGTGGATGCATGCATGCCCAAACCTCTTACCCCACCCAAAATAAAGCCCTTGCTGGGTGCGTAGCCGTGTGTGCATGCCACTCTGGCCGTTCTTATCCGCTCTCTGGGGGCGTGCACAAAGTGGTGGCATTGCTAATGCATTGACCTGCCTTGGTTGCCATGGCAACACAAGTCAAAGTTCATATCCAGCCAGCTCATAGGGCAAAGGTCGTATCCAGCTAGCTGGGGTGATGTCATCAAGGCAGCGATGACATATATAGGTGCCTATATAGGGGCAGGCAGCTTAGTTGCAGCCAGGCTTGCAACCAGGTAGGTAGCGTAGGTAGGTAGCTGGTAAGGTAAGTGCAGGCAGGTGTAGATCAAACCATTTTATTTCTATATATTTGGGGGGCCAATATAGACCTCTGCATACTGCTAAGATTCTGAGAAGTTACCCTATTTTTTTTTTTTTTTTTTTTTTTTTTACAGTAGTCATTTACTATATGGATGGGTGGATGCATGCATGCCCAAACCTCTTACCCCACCCAAAATAAAGCCCTTGCTGGGTGCGTAGCCGTGTGTGCATGCCACTCTGGCCGTTCTTATCCGCTCTCTGGGGGCGTGCACAAAGTGGTGGCATTGCTAATGCATTGACCTGCCTTGGTTGCCATGGCAACACAAGTCAAAGTTCATATCCAGCCAGCTCATAGGGCAAAGGTTGTATCCAGCTAGCTGGGGTGATGTCATCAAGGCAGCGATGACATATATAGGTGCCTATATAGGGGCAGGCAGCTTAGTTGCAGCCAGGCTTGCAACCAGGTAGGTAGCGTAGGTAGGTAGCTGGTAAGGTAAGTGCAGGCAGGTGTAGATCAAACCATTTTATTTCTATATATTTGGGGGGCCAATATAGACCTCTGCATACTGCTAAGATTCTGAGAAGTTACCCCATTTTTTTTTTTTTTTTTTTTTTACAGTAGTCATTTACTATATGGATGGGTGGATGCATGCATGCCCAAACCTCTTACCCCACCCAAAATAAAGCCCTTGCTGGGTGCGTAGCCGTGTGTGCATGCCACTCTGGCCGTTCTTATCCGCTCTCTGGGGGCGTGCACAAAGTGGTGGCATTGCTAATGCATTGACCTGCCTTGGTTGCCATGGCAACACAAGTCAAAGTTCATATCCAGCCAGCTCATAGGGCAAAGGTCGTATCCAGCTAGCTGGGGTGATGTCATCAAGGCAGCGATGACATATATAGGTGCCTATATAGGGGCAGGCAGCTTAGTTGCAGCCAGGCTTGCAACCAGGTAGGTAGCGTAGGTAGGTAGCTGGTAAGGTAAGTGCAGGCAGGTGTAGATCAAACCATTTTATTTCTATATATTTGGGGGGCCAATATAGACCTCTGCATACTGCTAAGATTCTGAGAAGTTACCCCATTTTTTTTTTTTTTTTTTACAGTAGTCATTTACTATATGGATGGGTGGATGCATGCATGCCCAAACCTCTTACCCCACCCAAAATAAAGCCCTTGCTGGGTGCGTAGCCGTGTGTGCATGCCACTCTGGCCGTTCTTATCCGCTCTCTGGGGGCGTGCACAAAGTGGTGGCATTGCTAATGCATTGACCTGCCTTGGTTGCCATGGCAACACAAGTCAAAGTTCATATCCAGCCAGCTCATAGGGCAAAGGTCGTATCCAGCTAGCTGGGGTGATGTCATCAAGGCAGCGATGACATATATAGGTGCCTATATAGGGGCAGGCAGCTTAGTTGCAGCCAGGCTTGCAACCAGGTAGGTAGCCTAGGTAGGTAGCTGGTAAGGTAAGTGCAGGCAGGTGTAGATCAAACCATTTTATTTCTATATATTTGGGGGGCCAATATAGACCTCTGCATACTGCTAAGATTCTGAGAAGTTACCCCATTTTTTTTTTTTTTTTTTTTACAGTAGTCATTTACTATATGGATGGGTGGATGCATGCATGCCCAAACCTCTTACCCCACCCAAAATAAAGCCCTTGCTGGGTGCGTAGCCGTGTGTGCATGCCACTCTGGCCGTTCTTATCCGCTCTCTGGGGGCGTGCACAAAGTGGTGGCATTGCTAATGCATTGACCTGCCTTGGTTGCCATGGCAACACAAGTCAAAGTTCATATCCAGCCAGCTCATAGGGCAAAGGTCGTATCCAGCTAGCTGGGGTGATGTCATCAAGGCAGCGATGACATATATAGGTGCCTATATAGGGGCAGGCAGCTTAGTTGCAGCCAGGCTTGCAACCAGGTAGGTAGCGTAGGTAGGTAGCTGGTAAGGTAAGTGCAGGCAGGTGTAGATCAAACCATTTTATTTCTATATATTTGGGGGGCCAATATAGACCTCTGCATACTGCTAAGATTCTGAGAAGTTACCCCATTTTTTTTTTTTTTTACAGTAGTCATTTACTATATGGATGGGTGGATGCATGCATGCCCAAACCTCTTACCCCACCCAAAATAAAGCCCTTGCTGGGTGCGTAGCCGTGTGTGCATGCCACTCTGGCCGTTCTTATCCGCTCTCTGGGGGCGTGCACAAAGTGGTGGCATTGCTAATGCATTGACCTGCCTTGGTTGCCATGGCAACACAAGTCAAAGTTCATATCCAGCCAGCTCATAGGGCAAAGGTCGTATCCAGCTAGCTGGGGTGATGTCATCAAGGCAGCGATGACATATATAGGTGCCTATATAGGGGCAGGCAGCTTAGTTGCAGCCAGGCTTGCAACCAGGTAGGTAGCGTAGGTAGGTAGCTGGTAAGGTAAGTGCAGGCAGGTGTAGATCAAACCATTTTATTTCTATATATTTGGGGGGCCAATATAGACCTCTGCATACTGCTAAGATTCTGAGAAGTTACCCCATTTTTTTTTTTTTTTTTTTTTTACAGTAGTCATTTACTATATGGATGGGTGGATGCATGCATGCCCAAACCTCTTACCCCACCCAAAATAAAGCCCTTGCTGGGTGCGTAGCCGTGTGTGCATGCCACTCTGGCCGTTCTTATCCGCTCTCTGGGGGCGTGCACAAAGTGGTGGCATTGCTAATGCATTGACCTGCCTTGGTTGCCATGGCAACACAAGTCAAAGTTCATATCCAGCCAGCTCATAGGGCAAAGGTCGTATCCAGCTAGCTGGGGTGATGTCATCAAGGCAGCGATGACATATATAGGTGCCTATATAGGGGCAGGCAGCTTAGTTGCAGCCAGGCTTGCAACCAGGTAGGTAGCGTAGGTAGGTAGCTGGTAAGGTAAGTGCAGGCAGGTGTAGATCAAACCATTTTATTTCTATATATTTGGGGGGCCAATATAGACCTCTGCATACTGCTAAGATTCTGAGAAGTTACCCCATTTTTTTTTTTTTTTTTTTTTTTACAGTAGTCATTTACTATATGGATGGGTGGATGCATGCATGCCCAAACCTCTTACCCCACCCAAAATAAAGCCCTTGCTGGGTGCGTAGCCGTGTGTGCATGCCACTCTGGCCGTTCTTATCCGCTCTCTGGGGGCGTGCACAAAGTGGTGGCATTGCTAATGCATTGACCTGCCTTGGTTGCCATGGCAACACAAGTCAAAGTTCATATCCAGCCAGCTCATAGGGCAAAGGTCGTATCCAGCTAGCTGGGGTGATGTCATCAAGGCAGCGATGACATATATAGGTGCCTATATAGGGGCAGGCAGCTTAGTTGCAGCCAGGCTTGCAACCAGGTAGGTAGCGTAGGTAGGTAGCTGGTAAGGTAAGTGCAGGCAGGTGTAGATCAAACCATTTTATTTCTATATATTTGGGGGGCCAATATAGACCTCTGCATACTGCTAAGATTCTGAGAAGTTACCCCATTTTTTTTTTATTTTTTTTTTTTACAGTAGTCATTTACTATATGGATGGGTGGATGCATGCATGCCCAAACCTCTTACCCCACCCAAAATAAAGCCCTTGCTGGGTGCGTAGCCGTGTGTGCATGCCACTCTGGCCGTTCTTATCCGCTCTCTGGGGGCGTGCACAAAGTGGTGGCATTGCTAATGCATTGACCTGCCTTGGTTGCCATGGCAACACAAGTCAAAGTTCATATCCAGCCAGCTCATAGGGCAAAGGTCGTATCCAGCTAGCTGGGGTGATGTCATCAAGGCAGCGATGACATATATAGGTGCCTATATAGGGGCAGGCAGCTTAGTTGCAGCCAGGCTTGCAACCAGGTAGGTAGCGTAGGTAGGTAGCTGGTAAGGTAAGTGCAGGCAGGTGTAGATCAAACCATTTTATTTCTATATATTTGGGGGGCCAATATAGACCTCTGCATACTTACTGCTAAGATTCTGAGAAGTTACCCCATTTTTTTTTTTTTTTTTTTTTACAGTAGTCATTTACTATATGGATGGGTGGATGCATGCATGCCCAAACCTCTTACCCCACCCAAAATAAAGCCCTTGCTGGGTGCGTAGCCGTGTGTGCATGCCACTCTGGCCGTTCTTATCCGCTCTCTGGGGGCGTGCACAAAGTGGTGGCATTGCTAATGCATTGACCAGCCTTGGTTGCCATGGCAACACAAGTCAAAGTTCATATCCAGCCAGCTCATAGGGCAAAGGTCGTATCCAGCTAGCTGGGGTGATGTCATCAAGGCAGCGATGACATATATAGGTGCCTATATAGGGGCAGGCAGCTTAGTTGCAGCCAGGCTTGCAACCAGGTAGGTAGCGTAGGTAGGTAGCTGGTAAGGTAAGTGCAGGCAGGTGTAGATCAAACCATTTTATTTCTATATATTTGGGGGGCCAATATAGACCTCTGCATACTGCTAAGATTCTGAGAAGTTACCCCATTTTTTTTTTTTTTTTTTTTTTTTTACAGTAGTCATTTACTATATGGATGGGTGGATGCATGCATGCCCAAACCTCTTACCCCACCCAAAATAAAGCCCTTGCTGGGTGCGTAGCCGTGTGTGCATGCCACTCTGGCCGTTCTTATCCGCTCTCTGGGGGCGTGCACAAAGTGGTGGCATTGCTAATGCATTGACCTGCCTTGGTTGCCATGGCAACACAAGTCAAAGTTCATATCCAGCCAGCTCATAGGGCAAAGGTCGTATCCAGCTAGCTGGGGTGATGTCATCAAGGCAGCGATGACATATATAGGTGCCTATATAGGGGCAGGCAGCTTAGTTGCAGCCAGGCTTGCAACCAGGTAGGTAGCGTAGGTAGGTAGCTGGTAAGGTAAGTGCAGGCAGGTGTAGATCAAACCATTTTATTTCTATATATTTGGGGGGCCAATATAGACCTCTGCATACTGCTAAGATTCTGAGAAGTTACCCCATTTTTTTTTTTTTTTTTTTTTACAGTAGTCATTTACTATATGGATGGGTGGATGCATGCATGCCCAAACCTCTTACCCCACCCAAAATAAAGCCCTTGCTGGGTGCGTAGCCGTGTGTGCATGCCACTCTGGCCGTTCTTATCCGCTCTCTGGGGGCGTGCACAAAGTGGTGGCATTGCTAATGCATTGACCTGCCTTGGTTGCCATGGCAACACAAGTCAAAGTTCATATCCAGCCAGCTCATAGGGCAAAGGTCGTATCCAGCTAGCTGGGGTGATGTCATCAAGGCAGCGATGACATATATAGGGGCAGGCAGCTTAGTTGCAGCCAGGCTTGCAACCAGGTAGGTAGCGTAGGTAGGTAGCTGGTAAGGTAAGTGCAGGCAGGTGTAGATCAAACCATTTTATTTCTATATATTTGGGGGGCCAATATAGACCTCTGCATACTGCTAAGATTCTGAGAAGTTACCCCATTTTTTTTTTTTTTTTTTTTTTTACAGTAGTCATTTACTGTATGGATGGGTGGATGCATGCATGCCCAAACCTCTTACCCCACCCAAAATAAAGCCCTTGCTGGGTGCGTAGCCGTGTGTGCATGCCACTCTGGCCGTTCTTATCCGCTCTCTGGGGGCGTGCACAAAGTGGTGGCATTGCTAATGCATTGACCTGCCTTGGTTGCCATGGCAACACAAGTCAAAGTTCATATCCAGCCAGCTCATAGGGCAAAGGTCGTATCCAGCTAGCTGGGGTGATGTCATCAAGGCAGCGATGACATATATAGGTGCCTATATAGGGGCAGGCAGCTTAGTTGCAGCCAGGCTTGCAACCAGGTAGGTAGCGTAGGTAGGTAGCTGGTAAGGTAAGTGCAGGCAGGTGTAGATCAAACCATTTTATTTCTATATATTTGGGGGGCCAATATAGACCTCTGCATACTGCTAAGATTCTGAGAAGTTACCCCATTTTTTTTTTTTTTTTTTTTACAGTAGTCATTTACTATATGGATGGGTGGATGCATGCATGCCCAAACCTCTTACCCCACCCAAAATAAAGCCCTTGCTGGGTGCGTAGCCGTGTGTGCATGCCACTCTGGCCGTTCTTATCCGCTCTCTGGGGGCGTGCACAAAGTGGTGGCATTGCTAATGCATTGACCTGCCTTGGTTGCCATGGCAACACAAGTCAAAGTTCATATCCAGCCAGCTCATAGGGCAAAGGTCGTATCCAGCTAGCTGGGGTGATGTCATCAAGGCAGCGATGACATATATAGGGGCAGGCAGCTTAGTTGCAGCCAGGCTTGCAACCAGGTAGGTAGCGTAGGTAGGTAGCTGGTAAGGTAAGTGCAGGCAGGTGTAGATCAAACCATTTTATTTCTATATATTTGGGGGGCCAATATAGACCTCTGCATACTGCTAAGATTCTGAGAAGTTACCCCATTTTTTTTTTTTTTTTTTTTTTTTACAGTAGTCATTTACTGTATGGATGGGTGGATGCATGCATGCCCAAACCTCTTACCCCACCCAAAATAAAGCCCTTGCTGGGTGCGTAGCCGTGTGTGCATGCCACTCTGGCCGTTCTTATCCGCTCTCTGGGGGCGTGCACAAAGTGGTGGCATTGCTAATGCATTGACCTGCCTTGGTTGCCATGGCAACACAAGTCAAAGTTCATATCCAGCCAGCTCATAGGGCAAAGGTCGTATCCAGCTAGCTGGGGTGATGTCATCAAGGCAGCGATGACATATATAGGTGCCTATATAGGGGCAGGCAGCTTAGTTGCAGCCAGGCTTGCAACCAGGTAGGTAGCGTAGGTAGGTAGCTGGTAAGGTAAGTGCAGGCAGGTGTAGATCAAACCATTTTATTTCTATATATTTGGGGGGCCAATATAGACCTCTGCATACTGCTAAGATTCTGAGAAGTTACCCCATTTTTTTTTTTTTTTTTTTTTACAGTAGTCATTTACTATATGGATGGGTAGATGCATGCATGCCCAAACCTCTTACCCCACCCAAAATAAAGCCCTTGCTGGGTGCGTAGCCGTGTGTGCATGCCACTCTGGCCGTTCTTATCCGCTCTCTGGGGGCGTGCACAAAGTGGTGGCATTGCTAATGCATTGACCTGCCTTGGTTGCCATGGCAACACAAGTCAAAGTTCATATCCAGCCAGCTCATAGGGCAAAGGTCGTATCCAGCTAGCTGGGGTGATGTCATCAAGGCAGCGATGACATATATAGGTGCCTATATAGGGGCAGGCAGCTTAGTTGCAGCCAGGCTTGCAACCAGGTAGGTAGCGTAGGTAGGTAGCTGGTAAGGTAAGTGCAGGCAGGTGTAGATCAAACCATTTTATTTCTATATATTTGGGGGGCCAATATAGACCTCTGCATACTGCTAAGATTCTGAGAAGTTACCCCATTTTTTTTTTTTTTTTTTTACAGTAGTCATTTACTATATGGATGGGTGGATGCATGCATGCCCAAACCTCTTACCCCACCCAAAATAAAGCCCTTGCTGGGTGCGTAGCCGTGTGTGCATGCCACTCTGGCCGTTCTTATCCGCTCTCTGGGGGCGTGCACAAAGTGGTGGCATTGCTAATGCATTGACCTGCCTTGGTTGCCATGGCAACACAAGTCAAAGTTCATATCCAGCCAGCTCATAGGGCAAAGGTCGTATCCAGCTAGCTGGGGTGATGTCATCAAGGCAGCGATGACATATATAGGTGCCTATATAGGGGCAGGCAGCTTAGTTGCAGCCAGGCTTGCAACCAGGTAGGTAGCGTAGGTAGGTAGCTGGTAAGGTAAGTGCAGGCAGGTGTAGATCAAACCATTTTATTTCTATATATTTGGGGGCCAATATAGACCTCTGCATACTGCTAAGATTCTGAGAAGTTACCCCATTTTTTTTTTTTTTTTTTTTTACAGTAGTCATTTACTATATGGATGGGTGGATGCATGCATGCCCAAACCTCTTACCCCACCCAAAATAAAGCCCTTGCTGGGTGCGTAGCCGTGTGTGCATGCCACTCTGGCCGTTCTTATCCGCTCTCTGGGGGCGTGCACAAAGTGGTGGCATTGCTAATGCATTGACCTGCCTTGGTTGCCATGGCAACACAAGTCAAAGTTCATATCCAGCCAGCTCATAGGGCAAAGGTCGTATCCAGCTAGCTGGGGTGATGTCATCAAGGCAGCGATGACATATATAGGTGCCTATATAGGGGCAGGCAGCTTAGTTGCAGCCAGGCTTGCAACCAGGTAGGTAGCGTAGGTAGGTAGCTGGTAAGGTAAGTGCAGGCAGGTGTAGATCAAACCATTTTATTTCTATATATTTGGGGGGCCAATATAGACCTCTGCATACTGCTAAGATTCTGAGAAGTTACCCCATTTTTTTTTTTTTTTTTTTACAGTAGTCATTTACTATATGGATGGGTGGATGCATGCATGCCCAAACCTCTTACCCCACCCAAAATAAAGCCCTTGCTGGGTGCGTAGCCGTGTGTGCATGCCACTCTGGCCGTTCTTATCCGCTCTCTGGGGGCGTGCACAAAGTGGTGGCTTTGCTAATGCATTGACCTGCCTTGGTTGCCATGGCAACACAAGTCAAAGTTCATATCCAGCCAGCTCATAGGGCAAAGGTCGTATCCAGCTAGCTGGGGTGATGTCATCAAGGCAGCGATGACATATATAGGTGCCTATATAGGGGCAGGCAGCTTAGTTGCAGCCAGGCTTGCAACCAGGTAGGTAGCGTAGGTAGGTAGCTGGTAAGGTAAGTGCAGGCAGGTGTAGATCAAACCATTTTATTTCTATATATTTGGGGGGCCAATATAGACCTCTGCATACTGCTAAGATTCTGAGAAGTTACCCCATTTTTTTTTTTTTTTTTTTACAGTAGTCATTTACTATATGGATGGGTGGATGCATGCATGCCCAAACCTCTTACCCCACCCATAATAAAGCCCTTGCTGGTGCGTAGCCGTGTGTGCATGCCACTCTGGCCGTTCTTATCCGCTCTCTGGGGGCGTGCACAAAGTGGTGGCATTGCTAATGCATTGACCTGCCTTGGTTGCCATGGCAACACAAGTCAAAGTTCATATCCAGCCAGCTCATAGGGCAAAGGTCGTATCCAGCTAGCTGGGGTGATGTCATCAAGGCAGCGATGACATATATAGGTGCCTATATAGGGGCAGGCAGCTTAGTTGCAGCCAGGCTTGCAACCAGGTAGGTAGCGTAGGTAGGTAGCTGGTAAGGTAAGTGCAGGCAGGTGTAGATCAAACCATTTTATTTCTATATATTTGGGGGGCCAATATAGACCTCTGCATACTGCTAAGATTCTGAGAAGTTACCCCATTTTTTTTTTTTTTTTTTTTACAGTAGTCATTTACTATATGGATGGGTGGATGCATGCATGCCCAAACCTCTTACCCCACCCAAAATAAAGCCCTTGCTGGGTGCGTAGCCGTGTGTGCATGCCACTCTGGCCGTTCTTATCCGCTCTCTGGGGGCGTGCACAAAGTGGTGGCATTGCTAATGCATTGACCTGCCTTGGTTGCCATGGCAACACAAGTCAAAGTTCATATCCAGCCAGCTCATAGGGCAAAGGTCGTATCCAGCTAGCTGGGGTGATGTCATCAAGGCAGCGATGACATATATAGGTGCCTATATAGGGGCAGGCAGCTTAGTTGCAGCCAGGCTTGCAACCAGGTAGGTAGCGTAGGTAGGTAGCTGGTAAGGTAAGTGCAGGCAGGTGTAGATCAAACCATTTTATTTCTATATATTTGGGGGGCCAATATAGACCTCTGCATACTGCTAAGATTCTGAGAAGTTACCCCATTTTTTTTTTTTTTTTTTTTTACAGTAGTCATTTACTATATGGATGGGTGGATGCATGCATGCCCAAACCTCTTACCCCACCCAAAATAAAGCCCTTGCTGGGTGCGTAGCCGTGTGTGCATGCCACTCTGGCCGTTCTTATCCGCTCTCTGGGGGCGTGCACAAAGTGGTGGCATTGCTAATGCATTGACCTGCCTTGGTTGCCATGGCAACACAAGTCAAAGTTCATATCCAGCCAGCTCATAGGGCAAAGGTCGTATCCAGCTAGCTGGGGTGATGTCATCAAGGCAGCGATGACATATATAGGTGCCTATATAGGGGCAGGCAGCTTAGTTGCAGCCAGGCTTGCAACCAGGTAGGTAGCGTAGGTAGGTAGCTGGTAAGGTAAGTGCAGGCAGGTGTAGATCAAACCATTTTATTTCTATATATTTGGGGGGCCAATATAGACCTCTGCATACTGCTAAGATTCTGAGAAGTTACCCCATTTTTTTTTTTTTTTTTTTTTACAGTAGTCATTTACTATATGGATGGGTGGATGCATGCATGCCCAAACCTCTTACCCCACCCAAAATAAAGCCCTTGCTGGGTGCGTAGCCGTGTGTGCATGCCACTCTGGCCGTTCTTATCCGCTCTCTGGGGGCGTGCACAAAGTGGTGGCATTGCTAATGCATTGACCTGCCTTGGTTGCCATGGCAACACAAGTCAAAGTTCATATCCAGCCAGCTCATAGGGCAAAGGTCGTATCCAGCTAGCTGGGGTGATGTCATCAAGGCAGCGATGACATATATAGGTGCCTATATAGGGGCAGGCAGCTTAGTTGCAGCCAGGCTTGCAACCAGGTAGGTAGCGTAGGTAGGTAGCTGGTAAGGTAAGTGCAGGCAGGTGTAGATCAAACCATTTTATTTCTATATATTTGGGGGGCCAATATAGACCTCTGCATACTGCTAAGATTCTGAGAAGTTACCCCATTTTTTTTTTTTTTTTTTTTACAGTAGTCATTTACTATATGGATGGGTGGATGCATGCATGCCCAAACCTCTTACCCCACCCAAAATAAAGCCCTTGCTGGGTGCGTAGCCGTGTGTGCATGCCACTCTGGCCGTTCTTATCCGCTCTCTGGGGGCGTGCACAAAGTGGTGGCATTGCTAATGCATTGACCTGCCTTGGTTGCCATGGCAACACAAGTCAAAGTTCATATCCAGCCAGCTCATAGGGCAAAGGTCGTATCCAGCTAGCTGGGGTGATGTCATCAAGGCAGCGATGACATATATAGGTGCCTATATAGGGGCAGGCAGCTTAGTTGCAGCCAGGCTTGCAACCAGGTAGGTAGCGTAGGTAGGTAGCTGGTAAGGTAAGTGCAGGCAGGTGTAGATCAAACCATTTTATTTCTATATATTTGGGGGGCCAATATAGACCTCTGCATACTGCTAAGATTCTGAGAAGTTACCCCTTTTTTTTTTTTTTTTTTTTTACAGTAGTCATTTACTATATGGATGGGTGGATGCATGCATGCCCAAACCTCTTACCCCACCCAAAATAAAGCCCTTGCTGGGTGCGTAGCCGTGTGTGCATGCCACTCTGGCCGTTCTTATCCGCTCTCTGGGGGCGTGCACAAAGTGGTGGCATTGCTAATGCATTGACCTGCCTTGGTTGCCATGGCAACACAAGTCAAAGTTCATATCCAGCCAGCTCATAGGGCAAAGGTCGTATCCAGCTAGCTGGGGTGATGTCATCAAGGCAGCGATGACATATATAGGTGCCTATATAGGGGCAGGCAGCTTAGTTGCAGCCAGGCTTGCAACCAGGTAGGTAGCGTAGGTAGGTAGCTGGTAAGGTAAGTGCAGGCAGGTGTAGATCAAACCATTTTATTTCTATATATTTGGGGGGCCAATATAGACCTCTGCATACTGCTAAGATTCTGAGAAGTTACCCCAATTTTTTTTTTTTTTTTTTTTACAGTAGTCATTTACTATATGGATGGGTGGATGCATGCATGCCCAAACCTCTTACCCCACCCAAAATAAAGCCCTTGCTGGGTGCGTAGCCGTGTGTGCATGCCACTCTGGCCGTTCTTATCCGCTCTCTGGGGGCGTGCACAAAGTGGTGGCATTGCTAATGCATTGACCTGCCTTGGTTGCCATGGCAACACAAGTCAAAGTTCATATCCAGCCAGCTCATAGGGCAAAGGTCGTATCCAGCTAGCTGGGGTGATGTCATCAAGGCAGCGATGACATATATAGGTGCCTATATAGGGGCAGGCAGCTTAGTTGCAGCCAGGCTTGCAACCAGGTAGGTAGCGTAGGTAGGTAGCTGGTAAGGTAAGTGCAGGCAGGTGTAGATCAAACCATTTTATTTCTATATATTTGGGGGGCCAATATAGACCTCTGCATACTGCTAAGATTCTGAGAAGTTACCCCATTTTTTTTTTTTTTTTTTTTTACAGTAGTCATTTACTATATGGATGGGTGGATGCATGCATGCCCAAACCTCTTACCCCACCCAAAATAAAGCCCTTGCTGGGTGCGTAGCCGTGTGTGCATGCCACTCTGGCCGTTCTTATCCGCTCTCTGGGGGCGTGCACAAAGTGGTGGCATTGCTAATGCATTGACCTGCCTTGGTTGCCATGGCAACACAAGTCAAAGTTCATATCCAGCCAGCTCATAGGGCAAAGGTCGTATCCAGCTAGCTGGGGTGATGTCATCAAGGCAGCGATGACATATATAGGTGCCTATATAGGGGCAGGCAGCTTAGTTGCAGCCAGGCTTGCAACCAGGTAGGTAGCGTAGGTAGGTAGCTGGTAAGGTAAGTGCAGGCAGGTGTAGATCAAACCATTTTATTTCTATATATTTGGGGGGCCAATATAGACCTCTGCATACTGCTAAGATTCTGAGAAGTTACCCCATTTTTTTTTTTTTTTTTTTTTACAGTAGTCATTTACTATATGGATGGGTGGATGCATGCATGCCCAAACCTCTTACCCCACCCAAAATAAAGCCCTTGCTGGGTGCGTAGCCGTGTGTGCATGCCACTCTGGCCGTTCTTATCCGCTCTCTGGGGGCGTGCACAAAGTGGTGGCATTGCTAATGCATTGACCTGCCTTGGTTGCCATGGCAACACAAGTCAAAGTTCATATCCAGCCAGCTCATAGGGCAAAGGTCGTATCCAGCTAGCTGGGGTGATGTCATCAAGGCAGCGATGACATATATAGGTGCCTATATAGGGGCAGGCAGCTTAGTTGCAGCCAGGCTTGCAACCAGGTAGGTAGCGTAGGTAGGTAGCTGGTAAGGTAAGTGCAGGCAGGTGTAGATCAAACCATTTTATTTCTATATATTTGGGGGGCCAATATAGACCTCTGCATACTGCTAAGATTCTGAGAAGTTACCCCATTTTTTTTTTTTTTTTTTTTTACAGTAGTCATTTACTATATGGATGGGTGGATGCATGCATGCCCAAACCTCTTACCCCACCCAAAATAAAGCCCTTGCTGGGTGCGTAGCCGTGTGTGCATGCCACTCTGGCCGTTCTTATCCGCTCTCTGGGGGCGTGCACAAAGTGGTGGCATTGCTAATGCATTGACCTGCCTTGGTTGCCATGGCAACACAAGTCAAAGTTCATATCCAGCCAGCTCATAGGGCAAAGGTCGTATCCAGCTAGCTGGGGTGATGTCATCAAGGCAGCGATGACATATATAGGTGCCTATATAGGGGCAGGCAGCTTAGTTGCAGCCAGGCTTGCAACCAGGTAGGTAGCGTAGGTAGGTAGCTGGTAAGGTAAGTGCAGGCAGGTGTAGATCAAACCATTTTATTTCTATATATTTGGGGGGCCAATATAGACCTCTGCATACTGCTAAGATTCTGAGAAGTTACCCCATTTTTTTTTTTTTTTTTTTTTTACAGTAGTCATTTACTATATGGATGGGTGGATGCATGCATGCCCAAACCTCTTACCCCACCCAAAATAAAGCCCTTGCTGGGTGCGTAGCCGTGTGTGCATGCCACTCTGGCCGTTCTTATCCGCTCTCTGGGGGCGTGCACAAAGTGGTGGCATTGCTAATGCATTGACCTGCCTTGGTTGCCATGGCAACACAAGTCAAAGTTCATATCCAGCCAGCTCATAGGGCAAAGGTCGTATCCAGCTAGCTGGGGTGATGTCATCAAGGCAGCGATGACATATATAGGTGCCTATATAGGGGCAGGCAGCTTAGTTGCAGCCAGGCTTGCAACCAGGTAGGTAGCGTAGGTAGGTAGCTGGTAAGGTAAGTGCAGGCAGGTGTAGATCAAACCATTTTATTTCTATATATTTGGGGGGCCAATATAGACCTCTGCATACTGCTAAGATTCTGAGAAGTTACCCCATTTTTTTTTTTTTTTTTTTTTACAGTAGTCATTTACTATATGGATGGGTGGATGCATGCATGCCCAAACCTCTTACCCCACCCAAAATAAAGCCCTTGCTGGGTGCGTAGCCGTGTGTGCATGCCACTCTGGCCGTTCTTATCCGCTCTCTGGGGGCGTGCACAAAGTGGTGGCATTGCTAATGCATTGACCTGCCTTGGTTGCCATGGCAACACAAGTCAAAGTTCATATCCAGCCAGCTCATAGGGCAAAGGTCGTATCCAGCTAGCTGGGGTGATGTCATCAAGGCAGCGATGACATATATAGGTGCCTATATAGGGGCAGGCAGCTTAGTTGCAGCCAGGCTTGCAACCAGGTAGGTAGCGTAGGTAGGTAGCTGGTAAGGTAAGTGCAGGCAGGTGTAGATCAAACCATTTTATTTCTATATATTTGGGGGGCCAATATAGACCTCTGCATACTGCTAAGATTCTGAGAAGTTACCCCATTTTTTTTTTTTTTTTTTTTACAGTAGTCATTTACTATATGGATGGGTGGATGCATGCATGCCCAAACCTCTTACCCCACCCAAAATAAAGCCCTTGCTGGGTGCGTAGCCGTGTGTGCATGCCACTCTGGCCGTTCTTATCCGCTCTCTGGGGGCGTGCACAAAGTGGTGGCATTGCTAATGCATTGACCTGCCTTGGTTGCCATGGCAACACAAGTCAAAGTTCATATCCAGCCAGCTCATAGGGCAAAGGTCGTATCCAGCTAGCTGGGGTGATGTCATCAAGGCAGCGATGACATATATAGGTGCCTATATAGGGGCAGGCAGCTTAGTTGCAGCCAGGCTTGCAACCAGGTAGGTAGCGTAGGTAGGTAGCTGGTAAGGTAAGTGCAGGCAGGTGTAGATCAAACCATTTTATTTCTATATATTTGGGGGGCCAATATAGACCTCTGCATACTGCTAAGATTCTGAGAAGTTACCCCTTTTTTTTTTTTTTTTTTTTTTACAGTAGTCATTTACTATATGGATGGGTGGATGCATGCATGCCCAAACCTCTTACCCCACCCAAAATAAAGCCCTTGCTGGGTGCGTAGCCGTGTGTGCATGCCACTCTGGCCGTTCTTATCCGCTCTCTGGGGGCGTGCACAAAGTGGTGGCATTGCTAATGCATTGACCTGCCTTGGTTGCCATGGCAACACAAGTCAAAGTTCATATCCAGCCAGCTCATAGGGCAAAGGTCGTATCCAGCTAGCTGGGGTGATGTCATCAAGGCAGCGATGACATATATAGGTGCCTATATAGGGGCAGGCAGCTTAGTTGCAGCCAGGCTTGCAACCAGGTAGGTAGCGTAGGTAGGTAGCTGGTAAGGTAAGTGCAGGCAGGTGTAGATCAAACCATTTTATTTCTATATATTTGGGGGGCCAATATAGACCTCTGCATACTGCTAAGATTCTGAGAAGTTACCCCATTTTTTTTTTTTTTTTTTTTTACAGTAGTCATTTACTATATGGATGGGTGGATGCATGCATGCCCAAACCTCTTACCCCACCCAAAATAAAGCCCTTGCTGGGTGCGTAGCCGTGTGTGCATGCCACTCTGGCCGTTCTTATCCGCTCTCTGGGGGCGTGCACAAAGTGGTGGCATTGCTAATGCATTGACCTGCCTTGGTTGCCATGGCAACACAAGTCAAAGTTCATATCCAGCCAGCTCATAGGGCAAAGGTCGTATCCAGCTAGCTGGGGTGATGTCATCAAGGCAGCGATGACATATATAGGTGCCTATATAGGGGCAGGCAGCTTAGTTGCAGCCAGGCTTGCAACCAGGTAGGTAGCGTAGGTAGGTAGCTGGTAAGGTAAGTGCAGGCAGGTGTAGATCAAACCATTTTATTTCTATATATTTGGGGGGCCAATATAGACCTCTGCATACTGCTAAGATTCTGAGAAGTTACCCCATTTTTTTTTTTTTTTTTTTTTACAGTAGTCATTTACTATATGGATGGGTGGATGCATGCATGCCCAAACCTCTTACCCCACCCAAAATAAAGCCCTTGCTGGGTGCGTAGCCGTGTGTGCATGCCACTCTGGCCGTTCTTATCCGCTCTCTGGGGGCGTGCACAAAGTGGTGGCATTGCTAATGCATTGACCTGCCTTGGTTGCCATGGCAACACAAGTCAAAGTTCATATCCAGCCAGCTCATAGGGCAAAGGTCGTATCCAGCTAGCTGGGGTGATGTCATCAAGGCAGCGATGACATATATAGGTGCCTATATAGGGGCAGGCAGCTTAGTTGCAGCCAGGCTTGCAACCAGGTAGGTAGCGTAGGTAGGTAGCTGGTAAGGTAAGTGCAGGCAGGTGTAGATCAAACCATTTTATTTCTATATATTTGGGGGGCCAATATAGACCTCTGCATACTGCTAAGATTCTGAGAAGTTACCCCATTTTTTTTTTTTTTTTTTTTTACAGTAGTCATTTACTATATGGATGGGTGGATGCATGCATGCCCAAACCTCTTACCCCACCCAAAATAAAGCCCTTGCTGGGTGCGTAGCCGTGTGTGCATGCCACTCTGGCCGTTCTTATCCGCTCTCTGGGGGCGTGCACAAAGTGGTGGCATTGCTAATGCATTGACCTGCCTTGGTTGCCATGGCAACACAAGTCAAAGTTCATATCCAGCCAGCTCATAGGGCAAAGGTCGTATCCAGCTAGCTGGGGTGATGTCATCAAGGCAGCGATGACATATATAGGTGCCTATATAGGGGCAGGCAGCTTAGTTGCAGCCAGGCTTGCAACCAGGTAGGTAGCGTAGGTAGGTAGCTGGTAAGGTAAGTGCAGGCAGGTGTAGATCAAACCATTTTATTTCTATATATTTGGGGGGCCAATATAGACCTCTGCATACTGCTAAGATTCTGAGAAGTTACCCCATTTTTTTTTTTTTTTTTTTTTACAGTAGTCATTTACTATATGGATGGGTGGATGCATGCATGCCCAAACCTCTTACCCCACCCAAAATAAAGCCCTTGCTGGGTGCGTAGCCGTGTGTGCATGCCACTCTGGCCGTTCTTATCCGCTCTCTGGGGGCGTGCACAAAGTGGTGGCATTGCTAATGCATTGACCTGCCTTGGTTGCCATGGCAACACAAGTCAAAGTTCATATCCAGCCAGCTCATAGGGCAAAGGTCGTATCCAGCTAGCTGGGGTGATGTCATCAAGGCAGCGATGACATATATAGGTGCCTATATAGGGGCAGGCAGCTTAGTTGCAGCCAGGCTTGCAACCAGGTAGGTAGCGTAGGTAGGTAGCTGGTAAGGTAAGTGCAGGCAGGTGTAGATCAAACCATTTTATTTCTATATATTTGGGGGGCCAATATAGACCTCTGCATACTGCTAAGATTCTGAGAAGTTACCCCATTTTTTTTTTTTTTTTTTTTTACAGTAGTCATTTACTATATGGATGGGTGGATGCATGCATGCCCAAACCTCTTACCCCACCCAAAATAAAGCCCTTGCTGGGTGCGTAGCCGTGTGTGCATGCCACTCTGGCCGTTCTTATCCGCTCTCTGGGGGCGTGCACAAAGTGGTGGCATTGCTAATGCATTGACCTGCCTTGGTTGCCATGGCAACACAAGTCAAAGTTCATATCCAGCCAGCTCATAGGGCAAAGGTCGTATCCAGCTAGCTGGGGTGATGTCATCAAGGCAGCGATGACATATATAGGTGCCTATATAGGGGCAGGCAGCTTAGTTGCAGCCAGGCTTGCAACCAGGTAGGTAGCGTAGGTAGGTAGCTGGTAAGGTAAGTGCAGGCAGGTGTAGATCAAACCATTTTATTTCTATATATTTGGGGGGCCAATATAGACCTCTGCATACTGCTAAGATTCTGAGAAGTTACCCCATTTTTTTTTTTTTTTTTTTTACAGTAGTCATTTACTATATGGATGGGTGGATGCATGCATGCCCAAACCTCTTACCCCACCCAAAATAAAGCCCTTGCTGGGTGCGTAGCCGTGTGTGCATGCCACTCTGGCCGTTCTTATCCGCTCTCTGGGGGCGTGCACAAAGTGGTGGCATTGCTAATGCATTGACCTGCCTTGGTTGCCATGGCAACACAAGTCAAAGTTCATATCCAGCCAGCTCATAGGGCAAAGGTCGTATCCAGCTAGCTGGGGTGATGTCATCAAGGCAGCGATGACATATATAGGTGCCTATATAGGGGCAGGCAGCTTAGTTGCAGCCAGGCTTGCAACCAGGTAGGTAGCGTAGGTAGGTAGCTGGTAAGGTAAGTGCAGGCAGGTGTAGATCAAACCATTTTATTTCTATATATTTGGGGGGCCAATATAGACCTCTGCATACTGCTAAGATTCTGAGAAGTTACCCCATTTTTTTTTTTTTTTTTTTTTACAGTAGTCATTTACTATATGGATGGGTGGATGCATGCATGCCCAAACCTCTTACCCCACCCAAAATAAAGCCCTTGCTGGGTGCGTAGCCGTGTGTGCATGCCACTCTGGCCGTTCTTATCCGCTCTCTGGGGGCGTGCACAAAGTGGTGGCATTGCTAATGCATTGACCTGCCTTGGTTGCCATGGCAACACAAGTCAAAGTTCATATCCAGCCAGCTCATAGGGCAAAGGTCGTATCCAGCTAGCTGGGGTGATGTCATCAAGGCAGCGATGACATATATAGGTGCCTATATAGGGGCAGGCAGCTTAGTTGCAGCCAGGCTTGCAACCAGGTAGGTAGCGTAGGTAGGTAGCTGGTAAGGTAAGTGCAGGCAGGTGTAGATCAAACCATTTTATTTCTATATATTTGGGGGGCCAATATAGACCTCTGCATACTGCTAAGATTCTGAGAAGTTACCCCATTTTTTTTTTTTTTTTTTTTACAGTAGTCATTTACTATATGGATGGGTGGATGCATGCATGCCCAAACCTCTTACCCCACCCAAAATAAAGCCCTTGCTGGGTGCGTAGCCGTGTGTGCATGCCACTCTGGCCGTTCTTATCCGCTCTCTGGGGGCGTGCACAAAGTGGTGGCATTGCTAATGCATTGACCTGCCTTGGTTGCCATGGCAACACAAGTCAAAGTTCATATCCAGCCAGCTCATAGGGCAAAGGTCGTATCCAGCTAGCTGGGGTGATGTCATCAAGGCAGCGATGACATATATAGGTGCCTATATAGGGGCAGGCAGCTTAGTTGCAGCCAGGCTTGCAACCAGGTAGGTAGCGTAGGTAGGTAGCTGGTAAGGTAAGTGCAGGCAGGTGTAGATCAAACCATTTTATTTCTATATATTTGGGGGGCCAATATAGACCTCTGCATACTGCTAAGATTCTGAGAAGTTACCCCATTTTTTTTTTTTTTTTTTTTTACAGTAGTCATTTACTATATGGATGGGTGGATGCATGCATGCCCAAACCTCTTACCCCACCCAAAATAAAGCCCTTGCTGGGTGCGTAGCCGTGTGTGCATGCCACTCTGGCCGTTCTTATCCGCTCTCTGGGGGCGTGCACAAAGTGGTGGCATTGCTAATGCATTGACCTGCCTTGGTTGCCATGGCAACACAAGTCAAAGTTCATATCCAGCCAGCTCATAGGGCAAAGGTCGTATCCAGCTAGCTGGGGTGATGTCATCAAGGCAGCGATGACATATATAGGTGCCTATATAGGGGCAGGCAGCTTAGTTGCAGCCAGGCTTGCAACCAGGTAGGTAGCGTAGGTAGGTAGCTGGTAAGGTAAGTGCAGGCAGGTGTAGATCAAACCATTTTATTTCTATATATTTGGGGGGCCAATATAGACCTCTGCATACTGCTAAGATTCTGAGAAGTTACCCCATTTTTTTTTTTTTTTTTTTTTACAGTAGTCATTTACTATATGGATGGGTGGATGCATGCATGCCCAAACCTCTTACCCCACCCAAAATAAAGCCCTTGCTGGGTGCGTAGCCGTGTGTGCATGCCACTCTGGCCGTTCTTATCCGCTCTCTGGGGGCGTGCACAAAGTGGTGGCATTGCTAATGCATTGACCTGCCTTGGTTGCCATGGCAACACAAGTCAAAGTTCATATCCAGCCAGCTCATAGGGCAAAGGTCGTATCCAGCTAGCTGGGGTGATGTCATCAAGGCAGCGATGACATATATAGGTGCCTATATAGGGGCAGGCAGCTTAGTTGCAGCCAGGCTTGCAACCAGGTAGGTAGCGTAGGTAGGTAGCTGGTAAGGTAAGTGCAGGCAGGTGTAGATCAAACCATTTTATTTCTATATATTTGGGGGGCCAATATAGACCTCTGCATACTGCTAAGATTCTGAGAAGTTACCCCATTTTTTTTTTTTTTTTTTTTTACAGTAGTCATTTACTATATGGATGGGTGGATGCATGCATGCCCAAACCTCTTACCCCACCCAAAATAAAGCCCTTGCTGGGTGCGTAGCCGTGTGTGCATGCCACTCTGGCCGTTCTTATCCGCTCTCTGGGGGCGTGCACAAAGTGGTGGCATTGCTAATGCATTGACCTGCCTTGGTTGCCATGGCAACACAAGTCAAAGTTCATATCCAGCCAGCTCATAGGGCAAAGGTCGTATCCAGCTAGCTGGGGTGATGTCATCAAGGCAGCGATGACATATATAGGTGCCTATATAGGGGCAGGCAGCTTAGTTGCAGCCAGGCTTGCAACCAGGTAGGTAGCGTAGGTAGGTAGCTGGTAAGGTAAGTGCAGGCAGGTGTAGATCAAACCATTTTATTTCTATATATTTGGGGGGCCAATATAGACCTCTGCATACTGCTAAGATTCTGAGAAGTTACCCCATTTTTTTTTTTTTTTTTTTTACAGTAGTCATTTACTATATGGATGGGTGGATGCATGCATGCCCAAACCTCTTACCCCACCCAAAATAAAGCCCTTGCTGGGTGCGTAGCCGTGTGTGCATGCCACTCTGGCCGTTCTTATCCGCTCTCTGGGGGCGTGCACAAAGTGGTGGCATTGCTAATGCATTGACCTGCCTTGGTTGCCATGGCAACACAAGTCAAAGTTCATATCCAGCCAGCTCATAGGGCAAAGGTCGTATCCAGCTAGCTGGGGTGATGTCATCAAGGCAGCGATGACATATATAGGTGCCTATATAGGGGCAGGCAGCTTAGTTGCAGCCAGGCTTGCAACCAGGTAGGTAGCGTAGGTAGGTAGCTGGTAAGGTAAGTGCAGGCAGGTGTAGATCAAACCATTTTATTTCTATATATTTGGGGGGCCAATATAGACCTCTGCATACTGCTAAGATTCTGAGAAGTTACCCCATTTTTTTTTTTTTTTTTTTTTTACAGTAGTCATTTACTATATGGATGGGTGGATGCATGCATGCCCAAACCTCTTACCCCACCCAAAATAAAGCCCTTGCTGGGTGCGTAGCCGTGTGTGCATGCCACTCTGGCCGTTCTTATCCGCTCTCTGGGGGCGTGCACAAAGTGGTGGCATTGCTAATGCATTGACCTGCCTTGGTTGCCATGGCAACACAAGTCAAAGTTCATATCCAGCCAGCTCATAGGGCAAAGGTCGTATCCAGCTAGCTGGGGTGATGTCATCAAGGCAGCGATGACATATATAGGTGCCTATATAGGGGCAGGCAGCTTAGTTGCAGCCAGGCTTGCAACCAGGTAGGTAGCGTAGGTAGGTAGCTGGTAAGGTAAGTGCAGGCAGGTGTAGATCAAACCATTTTATTTCTATATATTTGGGGGGCCAATATAGACCTCTGCATACTGCTAAGATTCTGAGAAGTTACCCCATTTTTTTTTTTTTTTTTTTTTTACAGTAGTCATTTACTATATGGATGGGTGGATGCATGCATGCCCAAACCTCTTACCCCACCCAAAATAAAGCCCTTGCTGGGTGCGTAGCCGTGTGTGCATGCCACTCTGGCCGTTCTTATCCGCTCTCTGGGGGCGTGCACAAAGTGGTGGCATTGCTAATGCATTGACCTGCCTTGGTTGCCATGGCAACACAAGTCAAAGTTCATATCCAGCCAGCTCATAGGGCAAAGGTCGTATCCAGCTAGCTGGGGTGATGTCATCAAGGCAGCGATGACATATATAGGTGCCTATATAGGGGCAGGCAGCTTAGTTGCAGCCAGGCTTGCAACCAGGTAGGTAGCGTAGGTAGGTAGCTGGTAAGGTAAGTGCAGGCAGGTGTAGATCAAACCATTTTATTTCTATATATTTGGGGGGCCAATATAGACCTCTGCATACTGCTAAGATTCTGAGAAGTTACCCCATTTTTTTTTTTTTTTTTTTTTACAGTAGTCATTTACTATATGGATGGGTGGATGCATGCATGCCCAAACCTCTTACCCCACCCAAAATAAAGCCCTTGCTGGGTGCGTAGCCGTGTGTGCATGCCACTCTGGCCGTTCTTATCCGCTCTCTGGGGGCGTGCACAAAGTGGTGGCATTGCTAATGCATTGACCTGCCTTGGTTGCCATGGCAACACAAGTCAAAGTTCATATCCAGCCAGCTCATAGGGCAAAGGTCGTATCCAGCTAGCTGGGGTGATGTCATCAAGGCAGCGATGACATATATAGGTGCCTATATAGGGGCAGGCAGCTTAGTTGCAGCCAGGCTTGCAACCAGGTAGGTAGCGTAGGTAGGTAGCTGGTAAGGTAAGTGCAGGCAGGTGTAGATCAAACCATTTTATTTCTATATATTTGGGGGGCCAATATAGACCTCTGCATACTGCTAAGATTCTGAGAAGTTACCCCATTTTTTTTTTTTTTTTTTTTTACAGTAGTCATTTACTATATGGATGGGTGGATGCATGCATGCCCAAACCTCTTACCCCACCCAAAATAAAGCCCTTGCTGGGTGCGTAGCCGTGTGTGCATGCCACTCTGGCCGTTCTTATCCGCTCTCTGGGGGCGTGCACAAAGTGGTGGCATTGCTAATGCATTGACCTGCCTTGGTTGCCATGGCAACACAAGTCAAAGTTCATATCCAGCCAGCTCATAGGGCAAAGGTCGTATCCAGCTAGCTGGGGTGATGTCATCAAGGCAGCGATGACATATATAGGTGCCTATATAGGGGCAGGCAGCTTAGTTGCAGCCAGGCTTGCAACCAGGTAGGTAGCGTAGGTAGGTAGCTGGTAAGGTAAGTGCAGGCAGGTGTAGATCAAACCATTTTATTTCTATATATTTGGGGGGCCAATATAGACCTCTGCATACTGCTAAGATTCTGAGAAGTTACCCCTTTTTTTTTTTTTTTTTTTTACAGTAGTCATTTACTATATGGATGGGTGGATGCATGCATGCCCAAACCTCTTACCCCACCCAAAATAAAGCCCTTGCTGGGTGCGTAGCCGTGTGTGCATGCCACTCTGGCCGTTCTTATCCGCTCTCTGGGGGCGTGCACAAAGTGGTGGCATTGCTAATGCATTGACCTGCCTTGGTTGCCATGGCAACACAAGTCAAAGTTCATATCCAGCCAGCTCATAGGGCAAAGGTCGTATCCAGCTAGCTGGGGTGATGTCATCAAGGCAGCGATGACATATATAGGTGCCTATATAGGGGCAGGCAGCTTAGTTGCAGCCAGGCTTGCAACCAGGTAGGTAGCGTAGGTAGGTAGCTGGTAAGGTAAGTGCAGGCAGGTGTAGATCAAACCATTTTATTTCTATATATTTGGGGGGCCAATATAGACCTCTGCATACTGCTAAGATTCTGAGAAGTTACCCCATTTTTTTTTTTTTTTTTTTTACAGTAGTCATTTACTATATGGATGGGTGGATGCATGCATGCCCAAACCTCTTACCCCACCCAAAATAAAGCCCTTGCTGGGTGCGTAGCCGTGTGTGCATGCCACTCTGGCCGTTCTTATCCGCTCTCTGGGGGCGTGCACAAAGTGGTGGCATTGCTAATGCATTGACCTGCCTTGGTTGCCATGGCAACACAAGTCAAAGTTCATATCCAGCCAGCTCATAGGGCAAAGGTCGTATCCAGCTAGCTGGGGTGATGTCATCAAGGCAGCGATGACATATATAGGTGCCTATATAGGGGCAGGCAGCTTAGTTGCAGCCAGGCTTGCAACCAGGTAGGTAGCGTAGGTAGGTAGCTGGTAAGGTAAGTGCAGGCAGGTGTAGATCAAACCATTTTATTTCTATATATTTGGGGGGCCAATATAGACCTCTGCATACTGCTAAGATTCTGAGAAGTTACCCCATTTTTTTTTTTTTTTTTTTTTACAGTAGTCATTTACTATATGGATGGGTGGATGCATGCATGCCCAAACCTCTTACCCCACCCAAAATAAAGCCCTTGCTGGGTGCGTAGCCGTGTGTGCATGCCACTCTGGCCGTTCTTATCCGCTCTCTGGGGGCGTGCACAAAGTGGTGGCATTGCTAATGCATTGACCTGCCTTGGTTGCCATGGCAACACAAGTCAAAGTTCATATCCAGCCAGCTCATAGGGCAAAGGTCGTATCCAGCTAGCTGGGGTGATGTCATCAAGGCAGCGATGACATATATAGGTGCCTATATAGGGGCAGGCAGCTTAGTTGCAGCCAGGCTTGCAACCAGGTAGGTAGCGTAGGTAGGTAGCTGGTAAGGTAAGTGCAGGCAGGTGTAGATCAAACCATTTTATTTCTATATATTTGGGGGGCCAATATAGACCTCTGCATACTGCTAAGATTCTGAGAAGTTACCCCATTTTTTTTTTTTTTTTTTTTACAGTAGTCATTTACTATATGGATGGGTGGATGCATGCATGCCCAAACCTCTTACCCCACCCAAAATAAAGCCCTTGCTGGGTGCGTAGCCGTGTGTGCATGCCACTCTGGCCGTTCTTATCCGCTCTCTGGGGGCGTGCACAAAGTGGTGGCATTGCTAATGCATTGACCTGCCTTGGTTGCCATGGCAACACAAGTCAAAGTTCATATCCAGCCAGCTCATAGGGCAAAGGTCGTATCCAGCTAGCTGGGGTGATGTCATCAAGGCAGCGATGACATATATAGGTGCCTATATAGGGGCAGGCAGCTTAGTTGCAGCCAGGCTTGCAACCAGGTAGGTAGCGTAGGTAGGTAGCTGGTAAGGTAAGTGCAGGCAGGTGTAGATCAAACCATTTTATTTCTATATATTTGGGGGGCCAATATAGACCTCTGCATACTGCTAAGATTCTGAGAAGTTACCCCATTTTTTTTTTTTTTTTTTTTACAGTAGTAATTTACTATATGGATGGGTGGATGCATGCATGCCCAAACCTCTTACCCCACCCAAAATAAAGCCCTTGCTGGGTGCGTAGCCGTGTGTGCATGCCACTCTGGCCGTTCTTATCCGCTCTCTGGGGGCGTGCACAAAGTGGTGGCATTGCTAATGCATTGACCTGCCTTGGTTGCCATGGCAACACAAGTCAAAGTTCATATCCAGCCAGCTCATAGGGCAAAGGTCGTATCCAGCTAGCTGGGGTGATGTCATCAAGGCAGCGATGACATATATAGGTGCCTATATAGGGGCAGGCAGCTTAGTTGCAGCCAGGCTTGCAACCAGGTAGGTAGCGTAGGTAGGTAGCTGGTAAGGTAAGTGCAGGCAGGTGTAGATCAAACCATTTTATTTCTATATATTTGGGGGGCCAATATAGACCTCTGCATACTGCTAAGATTCTGAGAAGTTACCCCATTTTTTTTTTTTTTTTTTTTACAGTAGTCATTTACTATATGGATGGGTGGATGCATGCATGCCCAAACCTCTTACCCCACCCAAAATAAAGCCCTTGCTGGGTGCGTAGCCGTGTGTGCATGCCACTCTGGCCGTTCTTATCCGCTCTCTGGGGGCGTGCACAAAGTGGTGGCATTGCTAATGCATTGACCTGCCTTGGTTGCCATGGCAACACAAGTCAAAGTTCATATCCAGCCAGCTCATAGGGCAAAGGTCGTATCCAGCTAGCTGGGGTGATGTCATCAAGGCAGCGATGACATATATAGGTGCCTATATAGGGGCAGGCAGCTTAGTTGCAGCCAGGCTTGCAACCAGGTAGGTAGCGTAGGTAGGTAGCTGGTAAGGTAAGTGCAGGCAGGTGTAGATCAAACCATTTTATTTCTATATATTTGGGGGGCCAATATAGACCTCTGCATACTGCTAAGATTCTGAGAAGTTACCCCATTTTTTTTTTTTTTTTTTTTACAGTAGTCATTTACTATATGGATGGGTGGATGCATGCATGCCCAAACCTCTTACCCCACCCAAAATAAAGCCCTTGCTGGGTGCGTAGCCGTGTGTGCATGCCACTCTGGCCGTTCTTATCCGCTCTCTGGGGGCGTGCACAAAGTGGTGGCATTGCTAATGCATTGACCTGCCTTGGTTGCCATGGCAACACAAGTCAAAGTTCATATCCAGCCAGCTCATAGGGCAAAGGTCGTATCCAGCTAGCTGGGGTGATGTCATCAAGGCAGCGATGACATATATAGGTGCCTATATAGGGGCAGGCAGCTTAGTTGCAGCCAGGCTTGCAACCAGGTAGGTAGCGTAGGTAGGTAGCTGGTAAGGTAAGTGCAGGCAGGTGTAGATCAAACCATTTTATTTCTATATATTTGGGGGGCCAATATAGACCTCTGCATACTGCTAAGATTCTGAGAAGTTACCCCATTTTTTTTTTTTTTTTTTTTTACAGTAGTCATTTACTATATGGATGGGTGGATGCATGCATGCCCAAACCTCTTACCCCACCCAAAATAAAGCCCTTGCTGGGTGCGTAGCCGTGTGTGCATGCCACTCTGGCCGTTCTTATCCGCTCTCTGGGGGCGTGCACAAAGTGGTGGCATTGCTAATGCATTGACCTGCCTTGGTTGCCATGGCAACACAAGTCAAAGTTCATATCCAGCCAGCTCATAGGGCAAAGGTCGTATCCAGCTAGCTGGGGTGATGTCATCAAGGCAGCGATGACATATATAGGTGCCTATATAGGGGCAGGCAGCTTAGTTGCAGCCAGGCTTGCAACCAGGTAGGTAGCGTAGGTAGGTAGCTGGTAAGGTAAGTGCAGGCAGGTGTAGATCAAACCATTTTATTTCTATATATTTGGGGGGCCAATATAGACCTCTGCATACTGCTAAGATTCTGAGAAGTTACCCCATTTTTTTTTTTTTTTTTTTTTACAGTAGTCATTTACTATATGGATGGGTGGATGCATGCATGCCCAAACCTCTTACCCCACCCAAAATAAAGCCCTTGCTGGGTGCGTAGCCGTGTGTGCATGCCACTCTGGCCGTTCTTATCCGCTCTCTGGGGGCGTGCACAAAGTGGTGGCATTGCTAATGCATTGACCTGCCTTGGTTGCCATGGCAACACAAGTCAAAGTTCATATCCAGCCAGCTCATAGGGCAAAGGTCGTATCCAGCTAGCTGGGGTGATGTCATCAAGGCAGCGATGACATATATAGGTGCCTATATAGGGGCAGGCAGCTTAGTTGCAGCCAGGCTTGCAACCAGGTAGGTAGCGTAGGTAGGTAGCTGGTAAGGTAAGTGCAGGCAGGTGTAGATCAAACCATTTTATTTCTATATATTTGGGGGGCCAATATAGACCTCTGCATACTGCTAAGATTCTGAGAAGTTACCCCATTGTTTTTTTTTTTTTTTTTTACAGTAGTCATTTACTATATGGATGGGTGGATGCATGCATGCCCAAACCTCTTACCCCACCCAAAATAAAGCCCTTGCTGGGTGCGTAGCCGTGTGTGCATGCCACTCTGGCCGTTCTTATCCGCTCTCTGGGGGCGTGCACAAAGTGGTGGCATTGCTAATGCATTGACCTGCCTTGGTTGCCATGGCAACACAAGTCAAAGTTCATATCCAGCCAGCTCATAGGGCAAAGGTCGTATCCAGCTAGCTGGGGTGATGTCATCAAGGCAGCGATGACATATATAGGTGCCTATATAGGGGCAGGCAGCTTAGTTGCAGCCAGGCTTGCAACCAGGTAGGTAGCGTAGGTAGGTAGCTGGTAAGGTAAGTGCAGGCAGGTGTAGATCAAACCATTTTATTTCTATATATTTGGGGGGCCAATATAGACCTCTGCATACTGCTAAGATTCTGAGAAGTTACCCCATTTTTTTTTTTTTTTTTTTTTACAGTAGTCATTTACTATATGGATGGGTGGATGCATGCATGCCCAAACCTCTTACCCCACCCAAAATAAAGCCCTTGCTGGGTGCGTAGCCGTGTGTGCATGCCACTCTGGCCGTTCTTATCCGCTCTCTGGGGGCGTGCACAAAGTGGTGGCATTGCTAATGCATTGACCTGCCTTGGTTGCCATGGCAACACAAGTCAAAGTTCATATCCAGCCAGCTCATAGGGCAAAGGTCGTATCCAGCTAGCTGGGGTGATGTCATCAAGGCAGCGATGACATATATAGGTGCCTATATAGGGGCAGGCAGCTTAGTTGCAGCCAGGCTTGCAACCAGGTAGGTAGCGTAGGTAGGTAGCTGGTAAGGTAAGTGCAGGCAGGTGTAGATCAAACCATTTTATTTCTATATATTTGGGGGGCCAATATAGACCTCTGCATACTGCTAAGATTCTGAGAAGTTACCCCATTTTTGTTTTTTTTACAGTAGTCATTTACTATATGGATGGGTGGATGCATGCATGCCCAAACCTCTTACCCCACCCATAATAAAGCCCTTGCTGGGTGCGTAGCCGTGTGTGCATGCCACTCTGGCCGTTCTTATCCGCTCTCTGGGGGCGTGCACAAAGTGGTGGCATTGCTAATGCATTGACCTGCCTTGGTTGCCATGGCAACACAAGTCAAAGTTCATATCCAGCCAGCTCATAGGGCAAAGGTCGTATCCAGCTAGCTGGGGTGATGTCATCAAGGCAGCGATGACATATATAGGTGCCTATATAGGGGCAGGCAGCTTAGTTGCAGCCAGGCTTGCAACCAGGTAGGTAGCGTAGGTAGGTAGCTGGTAAGGTAAGTGCAGGCAGGTGTAGATCAAACCATTTTATTTCTATATATTTGGGGGGCCAATATAGACCTCTGCATACTGCTAAGATTCTGAGAAGTTACCCCATTTTTTTTTTTTTTTTTTTTTACAGTAGTCATTTACTATATGGATGGGTGGATGCATGCATGCCCAAACCTCTTACCCCACCCAAAATAAAGCCCTTGCTGGGTGCGTAGCCGTGTGTGCATGCCACTCTGGCCGTTCTTATCCGCTCTCTGGGGGCGTGCACAAAGTGGTGGCATTGCTAATGCATTGACCTGCCTTGGTTGCCATGGCAACACAAGTCAAAGTTCATATCCAGCCAGCTCATAGGGCAAAGGTCGTATCCAGCTAGCTGGGGTGATGTCATCAAGGCAGCGATGACATATATAGGTGCCTATATAGGGGCAGGCAGCTTAGTTGCAGCCAGGCTTGCAACCAGGTAGGTAGCGTAGGTAGGTAGCTGGTAAGGTAAGTGCAGGCAGGTGTAGATCAAACCATTTTATTTCTATATATTTGGGGGGCCAATATAGACCTCTGCATACTGCTAAGATTCTGAGAAGTTACCCCATTTTTTTTTTTTTTTTTTTTTACAGTAGTCATTTACTATATGGATGGGTGGATGCATGCATGCCCAAACCTCTTACCCCACCCAAAATAAAGCCCTTGCTGGGTGCGTAGCCGTGTGTGCATGCCACTCTGGCCGTTCTTATCCGCTCTCTGGGGGCGTGCACAAAGTGGTGGCATTGCTAATGCATTGACCTGCCTTGGTTGCCATGGCAACACAAGTCAAAGTTCATATCCAGCCAGCTCATAGGGCAAAGGTCGTATCCAGCTAGCTGGGGTGATGTCATCAAGGCAGCGATGACATATATAGGTGCCTATATAGGGGCAGGCAGCTTAGTTGCAGCCAGGCTTGCAACCAGGTAGGTAGCGTAGGTAGGTAGCTGGTAAGGTAAGTGCAGGCAGGTGTAGATCAAACCATTTTATTTCTATATATTTGGGGGGCCAATATAGACCTCTGCATACTGCTAAGATTCTGAGAAGTTACCCCATTTTTTTTTTTTTTTTTTTTTACAGTAGTCATTTACTATATGGATGGGTGGATGCATGCATGCCCAAACCTCTTACCCCACCCAAAATAAAGCCCTTGCTGGGTGCGTAGCCGTGTGTGCATGCCACTCTGGCCGTTCTTATCCGCTCTCTGGGGGCGTGCACAAAGTGGTGGCATTGCTAATGCATTGACCTGCCTTGGTTGCCATGGCAACACAAGTCAAAGTTCATATCCAGCCAGCTCATAGGGCAAAGGTCGTATCCAGCTAGCTGGGGTGATGTCATCAAGGCAGCGATGACATATATAGGTGCCTATATAGGGGCAGGCAGCTTAGTTGCAGCCAGGCTTGCAACCAGGTAGGTAGCGTAGGTAGGTAGCTGGTAAGGTAAGTGCAGGCAGGTGTAGATCAAACCATTTTATTTCTATATATTTGGGGGGCCAATATAGACCTCTGCATACTGCTAAGATTCTGAGAAGTTACCCCATTTTTTTTTTTTTTTTTTTTTACAGTAGTCATTTACTATATGGATGGGTGGATGCATGCATGCCCAAACCTCTTACCCCACCCAAAATAAAGCCCTTGCTGGGTGCGTAGCCGTGTGTGCATGCCACTCTGGCCGTTCTTATCCGCTCTCTGGGGGCGTGCACAAAGTGGTGGCATTGCTAATGCATTGACCTGCCTTGGTTGCCATGGCAACACAAGTCAAAGTTCATATCCAGCCAGCTCATAGGGCAAAGGTCGTATCCAGCTAGCTGGGGTGATGTCATCAAGGCAGCGATGACATATATAGGTGCCTATATAGGGGCAGGCAGCTTAGTTGCAGCCAGGCTTGCAACCAGGTAGGTAGCGTAGGTAGGTAGCTGGTAAGGTAAGTGCAGGCAGGTGTAGATCAAACCATTTTATTTCTATATATTTGGGGGGCCAATATAGACCTCTGCATACTGCTAAGATTCTGAGAAGTTACCCCATTTTTTTTTTTTTTTTTTTTACAGTAGTCATTTACTATATGGATGGGTGGATGCATGCATGCCCAAACCTCTTACCCCACCCAAAATAAAGCCCTTGCTGGGTGCGTAGCCGTGTGTGCATGCCACTCTGGCCGTTCTTATCCGCTCTCTGGGGGCGTGCACAAAGTGGTGGCATTGCTAATGCATTGACCTGCCTTGGTTGCCATGGCAACACAAGTCAAAGTTCATATCCAGCCAGCTCATAGGGCAAAGGTCGTATCCAGCTAGCTGGGGTGATGTCATCAAGGCAGCGATGACATATATAGGTGCCTATATAGGGGCAGGCAGCTTAGTTGCAGCCAGGCTTGCAACCAGGTAGGTAGCGTAGGTAGGTAGCTGGTAAGGTAAGTGCAGGCAGGTGTAGATCAAACCATTTTATTTCTATATATTTGGGGGGCCAATATAGACCTCTGCATACTGCTAAGATTCTGAGAAGTTACCCCATTTTTTTTTTTTTTTTTTTTACAGTAGTCATTTACTATATGGATGGGTGGATGCATGCATGCCCAAACCTCTTACCCCACCCAAAATAAAGCCCTTGCTGGGTGCGTAGCCGTGTGTGCATGCCACTCTGGCCGTTCTTATCCGCTCTCTGGGGGCGTGCACAAAGTGGTGGCATTGCTAATGCATTGACCTGCCTTGGTTGCCATGGCAACACAAGTCAAAGTTCATATCCAGCCAGCTCATAGGGCAAAGGTCGTATCCAGCTAGCTGGGGTGATGTCATCAAGGCAGCGATGACATATATAGGTGCCTATATAGGGGCAGGCAGCTTAGATGCAGCCAGGCTTGCAACCCGGTAGGTAGCGTAGGTCTGTAGCTGGTAAGGTACCTGCAGGCAGCTGTAGATCAAACCATTTTATTTCTATATATTTGGGGGGCCAATATAGACCTCTGCATACTGCTAAGATTCTGAGAAGTTACCCCATTTTTTTTTTTTTTTTTTTTACAGTAGTCATTTACTATATGGATGGGTGGATGCATGCATGCCCAAACCTCTTACCCCACCCAAAATAAAGCCCTTGCTGGGTGCGTAGCCGTGTGTGCATGCCACTCTGGCCGTTCTTATCCGCTCTCTGGGGGCGTGCACAAAGTGGTGGCATTGCTAATGCATTGACCTGCCTTGGTTGCCATGGCAACACAAGTCAAAGTTCATATCCAGCCAGCTCATAGGGCAAAGGTCGTATCCAGCTAGCTGGGGTGATGTCATCAAGGCAGCGATGACATATATAGGTGCCTATATAGGGGCAGGCAGCTTAGTTGCAGCCAGGCTTGCAACCAGGTAGGTAGCGTAGGTAGGTAGCTGGTAAGGTAAGTGCAGGCAGGTGTAGATCAAACCATTTTATTTCTATATATTTGGGGGGCCAATATAGACCTCTGCATACTGCTAAGATTCTGAGAAGTTACCCCATTTTTTTTTTTTTTTTTTTTACAGTAGTCATTTACTATATGGATGGGTGGATGCATGCATGCCCAAACCTCTTACCCCACCCAAAATAAAGCCCTTGCTGGGTGCGTAGCCGTGTGTGCATGCCACTCTGGCCGTTCTTATCCGCTCTCTGGGGGCGTGCACAAAGTGGTGGCATTGCTAATGCAATGACCTGCCTTGGTTGCCATGGCAACACAAGTCAAAGTTCATATCCAGCCAGCTCATAGGGCAAAGGTCGTATCCAGCTAGCTGGGGTGATGTCATCAAGGCAGCGATGACATATATAGGTGCCTATATAGGGGCAGGCAGCTTAGTTGCAGCCAGGCTTGCAACCAGGTAGGTAGCGTAGGTAGGTAGCTGGTAAGGTAAGTGCAGGCAGGTGTAGATCAAACCATTTTATTTCTATATATTTGGGGGGCCAATATAGACCTCTGCATACTGCTAAGATTCTGAGAAGTTACCCCATTTTTTTTTTTTTTTTTTTTACAGTAGTCATTTACTATATGGATGGGTGGATGCATGCATGCCCAAACCTCTTACCCCACCCAAAATAAAGCCCTTGCTGGGTGCGTAGCCGTGTGTGCATGCCACTCTGGCCGTTCTTATCCGCTCTCTGGGGGCGTGCACAAAGTGGTGGCATTGCTAATGCAATGACCTGCCTTGGTTGCCATGGCAACACAAGTCAAAGTTCATATCCAGCCAGCTCATAGGGCAAAGGTCGTATCCAGCTAGCTGGGGTGATGTCATCAAGGCAGCGATGACATATATAGGTGCCTATATAGGGGCAGGCAGCTTAGTTGCAGCCAGGCTTGCAACCAGGTAGGTAGCGTAGGTAGGTAGCTGGTAAGGTAAGTGCAGGCAGGTGTAGATCAAACCATTTTATTTCTATATATTTGGGGGGCCAATATAGACCTCTGCATACTGCTAAGATTCTGAGAAGTTACCCCATTTTTTTTTTTTTTTACAGTAGTCATTTACTATTGGATGGGGTGATGCATCCCTTTAACCATTAACCCCACCCTCTTAAACTACTAACTACCCCCCGCCACCCTTTCTCCCATCAATCAAACACTACAACCGTTCTTGGAACATTGATGGGCCACAGCCGCACAATATTTATTACACACACACACATAAATAACATAACGCATTTGTCAAACCAAAACATGTATTAAATAACTTTTAGTACCAGAGAATTCCAATCTGGAATGGGTCCTTGAAGCTAAAAACCTGATGAAAAACGGCCACCAGAATTCCTCAATCAATACTGCATAAACATCAGAATCCCGCCCAGCCGGTTACCCGGCTCAGAGCCCCCGTAGATTCCAAGCCCACTGGCCCATTTTCCATCACTATTCCAACTACTCCCCCGGGACACCACCACCCACCCCCCACACAGGAGCCCATCCTCTCTTCCTTAACGAATGAACCACCAGTTAAAGTGGGTGCATCTCTCATTAAGTAAACCATCCATTCCTTTAAACCAACCCCACGGACCCCCTAACCCCCTAAGCCAGCCATGACAGAAAAATTCCCCAGCACACCCTCCCCCCATCACCAAAGAAAGAAAGGGGATGTGAGCCGCCCTGCTCACCAGACCCCCATTAGGGAGGGCGGTTGGGACTCTTCGGCTACCGCTCCACGTGGAGCTTGCCCGCATTTCCTCCGGAGGTTTTATCACCTCCCCCCAGTGTCCCACCCGCCCCCTGCTCCCCCCCCCCCACCCCTCCAACGCCGGCTCTTAATTAAACCACCTCTCCCAGTTTTCCCTGTCAGCCCGCCTCCCTCCAACTCCCGGTTCGTCGCCTTTCTGACATGGGAAACTGATCTCCTTTTAACCACTTAACCCACCCCTTAAAACTACTACTACCACGCCACCTCTCCCATCATCAAACACTACACCGTTTCTTTGGAAATGATGGCCACAGCAGCCATATTTATTAACACACACACATAAATTAAATAAAGCATTGTCACCCAAACAATGTATAAAAATAACTTTTTACCTGAGAATTTTTGTATCTGGGAAAGGGTGTCCTGAAGCTAAAAACCCTGAGAGAAAACGCCCACCAGATTCCTCAATCATACTGCTAAACATCAAATCCCGCCCAGCCGGTTACCCAGCTCAGAGCCCGTAGATTCAACCCCACTGCCGATTTTCCATCATATTACAATACTCCCCGGGACACCAACCAGACAGGAGCCCATACTCTCTTCCATTAACGAATGAACTCACCAGTTAAGTGGGTGCATCTC